>NC_089796.1:66356362-66381362 GCF_040412425.1 Macrobrachium rosenbergii | reverse complement strand
TTCAACTTTTTACTTTTCATCTGTTCCCTTTGGTCTGTTCCTAATTAGCTGCCCAACCTCTCTGATTTTACCTTGCTGCATTCACACAGCTGCCTCACTAAAGTACTTAATGATAACTACTCACTATGCCTCAATGTAATACTTTCTCCCAATGTTAGGCCATTTCTCTTGATAGGGTGGCACCATAGGAAAACAACACAGTGGTCATTCCACATTCACATTTTAACCTCTGAATCGTGGGTGACTCCCATGTTCAGAAAACTTCTACAACGTTAGCCGCATCTTACACCGACATAGAAGGCTCACCAGTAGCACTTCAAACCACCCCACACTTACTGTGCCATTCACCTCTTATGTTGCAAGTACTCTGACACTTCTTGGGTATTATGACATTTTCTATTCTTATATCCTGTTAATTCTATCTGTCCAACCCTTTCTAGGTCGTCCTCAGCTCCTCCTCCCAAACTTTTCTAAACTATACACTTTTCAGCAGTTTATTGTCCCCCATTCTCACCACTTCCCAAGATATTTGATAAAATCATCCTTTCACTCTAGCTAACCTTTCTGGCACATCTGCATATCTCTAGATGTCTCACCTTATCAATTCTTTTGTCGTTAATATTACACAAATGGTATATTTCAACAACTTCAACCTTTGTTCCTCCATTCCATTCAACATCCACACTATACTTCCATAAAGGAGAGTTGACTAAAAAATCTATTTATACATTCCCACCTGGTATTTTCTTAATCTATCTGACAGCTGCTACTTTTATTGCTTCAGTTATTTTGTTTTATTGATTACTTCTCAGTGTTCCTGGTTTCTATTTATGGCCTTCATCTCACACTTACTGTCAGTTGTTGCCCATTGCAAACATGTTCAGACTCTTACTGGATCATGCAGTTTCTTTTCACTTCCCCAGTCAGTTTTTTATCATCTGCAAACATCAACCGTTCCACATACCATCCATGGCACATTATCTTATCCAACAATTTTGTCTGTCACCTCACTCCATCAATAAAGATATCACATAACCACTTAAACATACCACACCTTTGTCACAGGCCTACTTTTACACTACTTTTAACGTGGGGGCTAATTAGTTGGCTTCTTGAATTCTTTCATCACAGGATCAGCAAGCTAATTTCCCCACCAGTATTTGTCATAGGAAGGCCTTGCTCACCCACTGTTTTCTACATTTAACAGTGATACAGGCTGAAGTAGTATTATCCGAAATATACTGAATTTAACATCCTTGCTTAGCCTTTTAATTTTAGTAAACAAATTTATGGATACAGAAAGCCTAATTTGACCCTAGAAATATACCAGTGTATTGAAGTAGCAATGTTGTGTACTTGAAATCTGAAAATAATGACCTTGTCAATGCCGTTGAAGTCGCAGGAGAGCGTTGAATTTATTGAGGAACACTGTGGTAAGTCTTTGTGCACAAGAATCTTGGTGACATTTTCCATTATAATAAAGTCATCCAGAAACTTGAAATAAGGCGAAGAAGAGTTCACCTCCATGTCGTCAACTCTCACACTACTAAGGGAAATTTTCTCCCTGTCTGGAAGTACAATACAGTCGGCAGCTGCGGAATTGATAGTCACATTTGAAAACTCAACAAAAGCCTCTGGGTGCTCAGCCACTATTGCTAAAGCCTCTAATCTTTCAATAGAAACATTCGAAAAAGTCACTACGCCTCTTGCAACCTTGATCCCATGAGATTTAATGTGTTTCACCGAGCTGTCAGTAAAGTCCATGTGAGTCCCATTGAAAACAATTCCGTTCTCGTGAATCAAGTCGAGGCTACTCCTAGAGACTGACCAGTCAGCATCTGCTCTGAGCTGAAAGACTTCCGAGAGTGTTGTGTCAAGAACGTCACTTTTGTAGAGCTTCCAGTGAAGGTTTTCCACTGTGGTGATGTTAGAACTCGAAGCAGTGAAGAGTCTCTGATCGACCAGATTTAAAGTGTCTACTGTAGAGTGATTTAGAGTGAGACTGTCTACTCCATAGGAAATTGTGTCTGCTCTGGAATCCTTTAATTCAAGGTTGAATGTACAGGGTGGGTGATGCAAATTCCCGGTATCCTGTCAAAGAAAATGTTTGTTTGAAAGGTACATGTCATTAACAAGAAAAAAATTCGTTCTTTGTACTGTCAGGTATCTACTCTTAGCAAACTGTGAGATATTATTGTTGCATTCATAAGGGGATGGAAGATCATCAGAAAGGTATACGTCTGCCTTTTTGAAGAATTGCTGGTAGAAAAAAAATCTGTAATCAGATGCATTTAATTTTACACAATTGTGAAAACAGCTTGAACAGAAGTTAGATATAGTTTGTGACTGATAACTTTTCAATTCTTGAAATTTATTCTCCTGCCAAAGAAAATAGATTTTTTAAAACTTACCCTTCCAGGTAAGGTGGACACAAAACCTGCACTGACAATATGAATGGTAGGCAAACAGGCTGGGTATACATGCACGGTTTGGGCCATGTAAATTTCCACCCCCACAAAAGATGGAAGCGTAAACCCTTCTGGAATCACCACAGTCTAAGGAAAAAAATAGTTGAGAACTTTTAGCATATATACAAAATCAAAACTTTCTGTTAGACACGTCAAAATGAATCGGTGTATGGCAGAGGTTGACAAATCTTTTGGAATAAAGGAATGACGTTAGTGGTTGTTTGAATGTAAGGATGTTTAAATTCCATGTAGATGGCCTGCTCATGCCCATCTTGAAGTTTGTTATTGGCATTGTAAACAAAGGAGTGAAGAAGAAGGACATTTAAGTTCTACATGTACCTGTTTGGTGTCATTGAAGTTGCAAACTGGCCAGTTACAGGAGTCTTCATTCAGTACGATGTGTGGTTCCAATTGCCATGCTTCCCTGTTGCTAAGATCTTGCTCTGCTATCTCCACCTGAGCTATTGTACAGCAGAGAAAAGCTAGACCTACCCCCAACTTGAGCGAGAGCGCCATAATCCATACAGCTTCTGTTTGAGAGAGGTGAAATGTCGAATCAACATTTTTGTTCTTCAGACCAAGGCAAAAATACGGTTGATGTGATTGATTTTATTAAGGGTTTTTGTGTGCAGCAAGAAAGTTGTGACTGGATTATGAACAATATGCGTAAATTCCCATGGTTGATTACTTAGTTCAGTGTCTTGTTCCATCAAAGCAGGAAGTACAGGTTATGGTGTAGATAATGAGTAACAGAAAATGTTCAACATTTTTATTGGAATCTTTCTATTGATTTTCGATGACTGGAACTTGCTGAAATGGAGAAACATCAAGGAAAATACATTAACAAAATGATTTCACGTACAGAGCGTGACTTTCTGTAACAACTGTCAATGTTTCATTTCTTAAGAGCCGAAGAAGCATAAAGCAAGGAGAAAAGGATACAAATTAATTAAAATGTATTGCTAGCAATGGTGACAAAAGACCTCATTATAGGGTCAGGCCTAAGTTTTACCCCAAATCAGGTGAAGTGAGGTGGGTGCATATGACAGTCAATCATATGAGATCACACCCTCTTGAATCTGATGAAAGTCATTCCTTGGGAGACTTACTCAGCTGATATTTGAATGAAAATAAGTCGCCTGAATACTGAAATTTTAGCCCACTGAGGAAAGGAAGGTGTCCCTTGGGAACATCGTGTAAATGGAACTTTTCTTGTAGCTCTTTATATCTTCCTGAACCTTCCTTAATTGTGTCCCCTCTAGCGATGGGACGCAGAGTCCTAAAACTGCAATGGTAATGATGTATATACGTACAGTAAGACTGTGAAATCAGGGATTTCACGAAATCCCTGAAATTTTCAGGGAATTAGTGAAATCACCGATTCACTTAGGTACATTTGATCCCCGAGGGGCTAGTACTTGGCAAAACAGTGTAGATGAATCACTGCTTCGCCATGTTTAGTACTAGCACCTCGGGGATCAAATGTTCCTAAGTGAATTGGTGATTTCCCGAATTCCCTGAAAATTTCAGGGATTTCGTGAAATCCTTGGTTTCACAGTCTTAATGTAACATACATATAGTTTACATTTTTAAGTTGTTCTTTCACTATTTGTATTGTAGCATCTGCTTGAAGGACAGAGCCAGCGGGGCGACGATTCTGCTGCTCTCTGCGCAGCGCATGACTTAAATCTTGATAACAGGCTCCCTCTCCTTCGTATCCCTCGGCAGGAGGTGAGCAGCTGCTGCGGCTAAGTCAGTACATTTATTTATTTACTGATCGAAAGTGGTTTTTTTTTATTGTGTATTTTTAAAATTTCAGTTGATATAGATCATTTTTAACCCTGAATCAAACCCTTAACTAATTTGTGAGTTTAGAGATCTCTGCTTTCAGTGTTAGAAACCCTCTCTCTCTCTCTCTCTCTCTCTCTCTCTCTCTCTCTCTCTTCTGTGTGTGTGTGTGTGTATGTGTGGTTCGTCGGGCATCTACGTCATTTTTGGCACTATCATCGTTGTTCAGTTTTTAGACCTTCCATGAGCTTTCATTTCTGTCCGCAGGGGCCCACCTATTATTTATTTATTGTTTATTATCTCCAGATACCAGCTTTTTCATCGCCAGTCCTTGAAACAGATTTACCCCCAGTTTCCTCCCGAGCATCTGTTACCTTACGCATCCTTTTAATTCCTGAGACAGCTAATAGAACAGTCTGGTAAGTGATCTGAAAAGTCCCCTTGTCCTAATCTCCGTTTTGGTAAACATCTGATCCGCAGGTATCCGTGCTGTCTCTGGGCTGATTTTAGTTTCTGTAAAAGAAACTTTATTCTAGTCGCACTTTTTCTGTCTGCCCTCAGATCTTAAAAACTACTCAGGCTAGAGGGCTGCAAATTGGTATGTTGGTCGTCCACCCTCCAGTCATCAAATATACCAAATGTAGTCGTCTAGCCTCAGTAGTCTTTATTTCGTGTAAGGTTAAAGTTAGCCATAATCGTGCTTCTGGCAACGATATAGGATATACCACCACCGGGCCGTGGTTAAAGTTTCATGGGCCGCTGCTCATACAGCATTATACCGAAACCACCGAAAGATAGATCTATTTTCGGTGGCCTTGATTATACGCTACAGCGGCTGTACAGAAAACTCGATTGCGCCGAAGAAACTTCGGCGCATTTTATGTATGTTTATTCCTGATCTCCGCTGCAAATTAGTGCCACGGTTCTAGATTATCTTTTTTTTTTTTATCCATGCAGTCTCTGGGCTGATTATCTTTTTTTTTTTTTTATTCGATAAAAGTCACAGTAACGAGCATGATTCTTTCTAGCTATTATTTGGAAGTCTGTTGTTGTTATTGTGACAGCACTGTGTCCAGAAGGGTGAAAAAAAGTCAAGTTCTAACGGATGTGACATCCGTTTGGGAGGTGTTTGGGGGGCCTGGTGTGGACTGCTGGACTATCTGCCGAGCAGAGCCGACATCCGTTAAATGGCGAAAGTAGAAAAACAAGCTGTCTCATGAACTTATCTTCGCCCTGATGTCACTGCTGGAATTAGAGGCAAAACGAGTCACGGCTTTCCAATGTTATGCCACGCTGACGTCACAGCACTTAATAACTGATTATGCAGTATTTTGCTGCTGACTTTGACGTCTGTGTATACAAAATGTCAAACCACCATTTTGAAATGGACGACTTACGGTATAACAGCGACCATTGCGCAGCATATCTCAAAAGGACTGACAGTATAAAAAAGGTGACAAAATAAAAAAAAGTGACTTTCGAGTCAATGGCCTCTGTGGTGGGCTTGTTCCATATGAATAGTGTTTATCTTCTGAGTAATAATAATAATAATCGAATGATTTTCTACGACATAGACCAGTGTACTATTTTCCTAATCAAAAGAATGAAGTTAAAACCAACTATAATGGTTATGAGTCCATTTGCATACGCTGTGTTATAATTCAGTGCATTCTACACTTTGACAAAGTACAAAGTTGCTTGCCATTATAACACGCAAAACGCCAATGTGGAGCATAGTGTGTGCAGAGTTAAACGGAAAATACTGTATTCCAAGTAAATCTTTGTACTCGCACAATAATGACTAAAAAACGATGAAAGTGGGAAAAAGTCAGTGATGACAAGAATGTTATTGGTTGTTAAACGAACAGTTTCAGTTTTAAGGATCTCCATAAAAAAACAGCCCACCTGCTGTAAACTATTGCACAATCCTTAGAACAACCTGATGCTGTAAATCACTTTCAGAACAACCTAGTGCTGTGATTCATTCTCAGAACAGCCTGGCTGTGTGAATCATTATCAGAAAAACCTAGTGCTGTGAATCATTCTCAGAACAGCCTGGCTGTGTGAACCTTTATCAGAACAATCTGGTTGTGTGAATCATTCTCAGAACAACCTGGTTCTGTAAATCATTCTCAGAACAACCTAGTGTTGTGAATCATTCTCAGAACAACCTGGTTCTGTGAATCATTCTCAGAACAACCTGGTTCTGTGAGTCATTTTCAGAACAACCTATAGTGTTGTGAATCATTCTCAGAACAATCTAATGTTGTGAATCGTTGCTTCGTCATTAGAACAGCCTAGTGTTGTGAATAATTCTCAGAACAACTTAATGCTTTGAATCACTGCTTCGTCCTCAGAAGAAACTGATAGCAGTCTATTTCCTTGAATCTTTACGCAGTCCTTACAAAGCAGCGCATTGCGGAGCTAATTTTTACGGGCGTGACAATATGTCTTCAGGATTTTCTGCCACTCCCTTCTTAGGCGTCACCGCTGTGACTCCATCAATTATTACTGTTTACGGTGTGCGCACACAACAGGAATGGTCTATGGAGATGGCATAACAGCTCGTCAAAAAGGTGGACATTCGGAAAGACTTACATGTTATGATGAAAATATGATAAATTAATCTTCTAAGGAGGCATACGATTGAAATATTTACTCATGCTATTGCTTTCTGTCCTTTTCCTCATATGTTGACCATATTTTTCCCTGTTTTGAGGATTCCCCATTTATAATAAAGAAAACATTTTTCCTTTTTTTTTTTTTTTTTTTTTTTTTGTCTAGGATGCCTCGGCAGAAGGTCGCAGTATTAACATGGCTCACTATAGTTGCATCAGTAACCATTTGGTTTTGTGTGTGTGGGTGTGCGTATCTGTATGCATGCTCCGTGATTATTGAATCATAGATATTAAGGTAACAAACTCCAGACATGAATAGATAAGGGGTACGTGCATATTTCAACATCTATATATATATGAATAATAATTTCCATGCAACAAAAGAATGTAGCGATAAAAAGTCCCTATTATTCGGATGCCGTGGTTTTCACGTTAAGCAAGTCTGGCTACCCCAGATGTATGTGTGTGTGTATATATATATATATATATATATATATATATATATATATATATATAATACAGGTATATACAAGTATTTTTACGATTTAACCTTTTGGGAAATGCTATAATCATGAGCCAGTTATACACTCAAAATAAATGATTTCGTTACTTACCTCTATTTTTGTATAAAATATGACTGCTGTTGACTAAGGAAATCGTCAAAAACGAGGAAAAAGGGGGAATTTAACCGAGCTGAGGGCTCTAATCACAAGGTATTTGTAAGTAAACACATTAGGGTAAGTTTAAAATTACGTGTATTTACATGAAATGAACTATCAGAAGATGAAATGGACTGAGCAGGCATGCAAGGCCTGAGAGGGTAATTATAACTGGGAAAACCTGAAGGCATATCCGTCGGTGTGACGATGCTGATACAAGATACAGTCAAGAGAGATTTCCACGGCTAACAAACCCTTTGTTAAGGAAGAGATTTACGGATTTAGAGCCAGTAAGGACACAGTAAGATATGCATAGGACAGTGGGAGCACAGAGGGTGCCAAAGAAGCCTTGAACACACGATTTTATGTAATTATTTAAACAGGCATTTACGTAACACTGCCCTGACAAGGCAAGGTTGATATGGAAATACTGGCACTTAGAAATGGAAATAGGAAGTTAGTACGAGAATTAAAACAGTATGACTGACTGGAAGAACCTTTGCAACAGATCACTTTATCTTGTAGAAGAGGTGGCTTCAGTGAGGGTAATGGCGCCGGAGGAGGGCTAAGGGCTTCACTGGTAAGAATACTGAGGGTCCCTACAAGATAGGACCACGTGGTAGAGCATGGCTCTCTGAAGGAGGCGGGAAAGGAGATGTGTCGCTCACGTCCAGCTATGTCTCTCACTCTTGTTCCTCCAGTGAGGCCGTTATATGACTTCTGTCAGGGGTTAGGAGGTCATCCACAGGTAGATGGGGTTAGTGTCATTTCCTTATGTGCGTGCATCATTTATGACTCAAGATCCAGGTGTTCATGCCAGATGTCCTTTCTCTTAATCTGCATCACCAGCTCTATTTTGCCTCCGGCCAGACTTACTCTCCTCACAATCTCGCGTCTGTAAACAAAGGGTTACACAGCGTCACATGTTCAAGAAGAGTAAGTTGAAATGGATATACAGAGTGCGATTAACAATTTAAGGGATGGACCAATATTCCTTTCGCCCTTCCTTGTCAGGCATTGCCAAAATGCACTGTTGTATTTTCCAGCTTTAAATTAAGCGTTTGGTTGCTGGGATGCTTGGGTAGATATAACAACTCCCCACCCAAGTTGACATCTCGCACCTTCAGTCGAGCGCGAATGTTTACCAAACCAAGGATTCAGCTGACAAATGCTTTATATTACTTTACCCTCCTCATTAACGGCACTCATGTGTATTTAATAACCTAAATCTTTCTGCGTCTTATGAGATGTCTGAAAATTTACTTGATAAAGAATTCAATATTTCACGTTAATCGCAGAGTAACGAAAAAATAGAGTTTAACCTTAGATTACTGTTACTTTAAAACAGGGACATTTACAGCTATAAGATTAGTACTGTAAATATTAAAATACACTAACTTTAATTTACCTCATTAAGGTAAATCTCAAAAGAAATGAGTAATTTATCATAAGTATTAAAATGCCTTAAATCATAAACTACTGTTGTTTTAAAAATCGAACTGTTACAAATATAAGAAAGTTACTGTTAATATTAAACACAATAATTGTAAATGATTTCCTTAAGATAAATCTTAGAATAATCATGCACTTAACTTTTAGTGGTTGTTATAGTCAAAGACATGCAGTTAGTCTGCCTTGATGAGGCATTACAATGAAGTATACATGATCTTCGTTAGGTGTCGCCATGTTACTTAAGTCGACGGCACAGTGCCAGACGTGGCACTGAGGTCACTGGTGCTTCCAGGCACGAAGCTAAGTACAATGAAGGACAGACAAATATGTAAAGTACACGGTCTTTCCGAGTCATGGGCTCGGGATTTAAATTACAAGGGAATAACAAAGAAGACAAATGACAGATTCTAGAATACATAATGACTGTTAAAGAAAAAATGAAGATTAATATGCTGAAATTATACTCTTTAGCGTATGAAAAATGGCTTAGGTTTACTCTTTTGCCCAAGGGACTTCAAAACAGTCAAAGGACACGACTCCTCCGACAGGGTTATCTGGCAACATCTATGATAATGGCACTGTGCCAAGGAGGCACTTGTATGGTAATTAACAGTTTTTCGGATATATGGTTTTGAAATGTATCATGCGTTTATAGGCACGAGAGGGAAGTCGTAGGACTTTTGAATTTGAAATGTCTGTCAATTTGCACTCTGCATTGGCAGAGTGGGAAGCAAGGTAAAATATAAGCCTTTGTGAGGCGTAAAATAATAGGATTAATTGAACAAAAATAATGAAAGGAAAAATGTTAAAAGGAAAATAATAAAGTACAGAGTTATAAGGAAAGTAAACAGGTGAGGAAACCTGATACCCTCTTCTGGATAGAGGTGCCAAGGTCCTTGTAGGAAGAGGGGTGGCACTGGGGCCAGGAGAGCTTAGCAGCTCTCTTTAATCTACCTAACGTTACTCTGCCCATGATTTTTGCCACATACCTCTTTAGGTTGATGGTTCTCCTTGGTAGGAGAATCAGGTGAACCAAGCCTGAGGAGAACATTGGAGGGCCACCTGTGTCGGCTTCTTTGGTGGCCGAAGCAGGGGCATTCATTAGCTTTATGCCAAGTCGCCACAGTTCCATGAGTTCACTGACCATCTGAGATGCAGCAGAATCCTTAGCTATGGTCGTGTCCGTGGGGGACCGGGAAAGAGAGAAAGAGGTTGCGGTGGGTGTGATAGGCTCGCTGGTTACTATGACCAGCACAGGCACGGGTTGCAAGGCTGCACCTTTGGTTGAGCTTCCGCTGTGGTTGGAAGAATTCATCTCTCTTACCGGCGCTGGTAGTAGGGCCAAGCCGGGAGATGTGATGGGATCCTGATTGGGATCTCTTGAATGGCACTAAGGCAGGGTCAGGTACTATTATTTGATTTGGAATTTTATCGTCGTTTGGGACAAACGGAGCTTGGCACTGCTCAGTGCACGCAAGTGGCACTGGCAGAGATTCTGAAAATCAAGCTTGGGATCTATTGAGGGATCCTGGCACTGGGTTAGCGCCTGGCACCAGAATGGGATCTGGAATCGATCATGATGGAGGAAGCCACTGCACATTGTACTCAGGTGGCACTGGCAGTGGAATGATTGCAGGCATTTGAGGCCTTCTCGTGCCTAGTGAATGATTTGGGGGATTTGGGCCCTTGGATCGCTGTAACTTAGATGGGGACTGGAAGTCCTGTCCCAGGAGGAGGTCATAACCTCCAGGAATATAGCTTGCTACTGCAAAGTTGCAGATTTTGGATCTCTGAGGTCTTGTGACTCTCAGCTGAACAGTAGGGAGTATCATCTTAAACTGATTGATACCCTCAGTTGTGACAAGTTTACATTGGTTAATGGTAGCTCCATAGGGAACTTTGTCTTCTTTATGAGGGAAATTTGTGTGCCAGAGTCATCAAATGCCTTGACCTGGTGTGCGGGGTAGCTACCTCGAGGAGGTGCCACATGTATGGGACCCTTGGCTGGAGGGCCAAAGGACTTGGGATTTGTAACTGCCAAGGCAATGGCAAGAGTACTCGATTTATTATTAAGGCATTTTGCCCATGTGGGAGATTGGCCATAAACTTTGCAAGCCGTGCAGTAGCTCTGGCTGTAATCTCTTCGTGGCACTGTCCCTGAGGAGGGTGCAGGCTTGTTAGTCAGTAGATTCCCAGGAGAGGGTTTGAAAGGTGCAGTAGGCTGTGCCTGGGGCTTGTTTCGGCACTGCTCTGTGGAATGTCCAGTTTCTTGCAGAACCCATACGCAACGTAGCGGGTTCTGTGAGTGCCCATTCTTGGGTGGAGGGGTGCTGAAGTGAAAGAAGGAGGGCATATTTTGCGTCCCAATGAGCTCGCATGTGCGTGATTGGCGTCCCCCTTGTCGGCAAGGCCACAGCACTGTGCTAGAGTTGTGGGTACTTTTTCACATACGTTTGTTCCTAGGGCAGAAGGGGCGTAATATAAAAAGTTTTCAATCTTGAACCACTTGAGGATGTCCTCAGCGGTGGAGACTCCCAGAGACTCTAGCCATTTAGGGAGGGCCCTTTCTGATTGATATGCCCAGTCAGACCAGGTCTGTCCTGCTTCTTTTATCTGGCCTCTCCAGCGTTCGGGGATGATCTTGTAAGCCTTTGTGATCGCCTGGCGCACTTCCACCCATTTCCCTTGATCCGCCTCAGGCGGGGCCGTTGAAAACAATTAGACCCTTTCCTCCGAGGAATTTTCCCGAGAATGGGGAGACTTTGGTGGGAGCGAGTGGGTAGGTGCTAAGGACCCTTTCTGCCCGATTGAGCCACATCTCGGGCTTGGCCTAGCTCTTTGTTGGGCGAGTCGGTAGAGTTGTGGCCTAGCACTCGCTAGGCCCGAGTTGGACTCTCCGGCCGGCTAATGGAGAGTTAGAGGAATTTATTTCTGATGATAGAAATTCATTTCTTGCTATAATGTGGTTCGGATTCCACAATAAGCTGTAGGTCCCGTTGCTAAGTAACCAGTTGGTTCTTAGCCACGGTAAATAAGTCTAATCCTTCAGGCCAGCCCTAGGAGAGCTGTTAATCAGCTCAGTGGTCTGGTAAAACTAAGGTATACTTAGCTTTTTTAACTTCAGGCTTGGCCTCGGTCCACTTGGGTATAAAGGTATGAGTCTGAGTGAAGGCAGATGCGCCAGGGGCTGGAGAGGAGCTGGTAGTGCCAATTTGGGCCATCTGTAGCTCATGAGCCCGCTGCTTTCCCTCCCTGTCAAGCCTATCCTTTCTTTCTTGTTCTTTCCTTGCAAGTCTATCCAGCCTATCTTGCTCTTACTTCTCCATTCTGTCTTGTTCTTCCTTCGCATGTTTATTGAGCCTATCTTGCTCTTCCTTTGCTAGTTTATCTAGCCTATCTTGCTCTTCCTTCTTCTTTCTTTCAGCGTCTGTTTTTGCCTTGGCATCGTCCATTCTCTTTTGGACCCACTCCCTCAGGGCTTGTCCTGAGAGTCCCATGTTTTTCATTTTGCTGGGTTCTGGATGTCGTAGACATCTTGAGATAACACTTATATGGGCGTGACCCTTTAGAAAATCAATGTCTGAAAAAACTCAAATTTCAGGGTGTCTGAAAAGACCCAAGTTTGTTCATGATGAACTGGTTTCAGTATATCTAAAAGACTCAGTTGTTTGTGATGAATGAATTTTAATATGTCTGAAAAAGACATGGTTTGATGAATGAATTTTAATATGTCTGAATAAGACGTAGTTGTTCGTGATGAATGGATTTTAATGTCTGAATAAGACTTAGTTTGTTCGTGATGAACGAATTTTAATATGTCTGAATAAGACAAAGTTCTTCGTGATGAACGGATTTTAATCTCTGAATAAGACTTAGTTTGTTCATGATGAATGAATTTTAATGTCCAAATGAGACGTAGTTATCGTGATGAACGGATTTTAATATGTCTGAATAAGACTTAGTTTGTTCATGCTGAACGAATTTTTATATGTCTGAATAAGACTTAGTTTGTTCGTGATGAACAGATTTTAATACGTCTGAAAAGACGTAATGGTTTGGGATATGCGAATTTTATATGTCTCAAAAGACGTAAATTGTATTGTATTTCACGCACGGACTCAGCCGGCTATTGCGTGAATGTTGGGGTTTTTTGGTTCTCCTCGTAGGACGTGATTTGTTCGCAGGGAACTGATTTTTTATTTTTTGTCTCGTAGGACATGGTTTTGGATTCATGCACGGACTTGGCCAGCTATCGCGTGAATCTTAAGGCTTGGTTCGGGAAGCGTTTACACATTCCCGAGAATTTTCTTGAATTAGTTTTGCCTTGTAGGGTCTGGATTTGTTCGCAGGGAACTGGTTTGGTTTTGTCCCAAGAAGAACAAGTTGAAAGGGATATACAAAGTGTGATTAACAGATTGGGAGGGGCCAATATTCCTTTTGCCCTTCCTGTCAGGCAGTGCCAAGATGCACTGTTGTATTTTCCTGCTTTAAATTGCCGTTTGGTGGCTGGGATGCTTGGGAAGATATAGAAATATAATATATATATATATATATATATATATATATATATATATATATATATATATATATATATATATATATATATATATATATATATAATATATATAAACTTGAAATCGTTTCATAGTTATATCATACAACCTTTCCCTAGTGGTTTTAATGGTTCGGTAATAGTATGGGATAGTGAGGAGGCTATGTACCTTTTGGGGGACCAGTTTCAATCCTCAGCTGTTAACTATAAGTCAGGGTGTGTTGTAGTTCAGGATAGATATATTTGTGACAGTAGAATCTTTACGCTCATAAACGTTGACTGGTTAGGATGTGAGATGTTAGTACATTGTGATTTTCAAATGTTGTAACATGAGTGCAAGGTGGCCTCTATGAAGACTCTCAGCGCTGTGTTCTGCACAAACTGTCAGATGTCCATCCGGTGCCATAGTTCATCAGATATGTTCCTTCTGCAAGGATCCCTCCTCTTCGATGCAGCATGTAGGCTGGTCACGCCAAGTTTAGAGTCCTGGGCAAGAGAATCTACAATTCTACTACTCCTATCTTCATGCGACATCTTCATGGGGAACACCAAGTTGTTCCTGTGCCGGCTTAAGGGGAGAGATCACCACAATTCCACCACTTTCTCCAATGCCGGAAGACGACCCTTTCCCCGTGCCGAATCAGTACCTCCTCATCACTACTTTATCGGTGATCGGGGCCTTTGTCGTCATACTCTCCGTGAAGTAGGGTATTTCTTGTGTACGAAATCATTATGTAAGTAAACCCTCACCTGAAGATCAGCCTGCCAGGGGTGTGGCTATCCATTAATGCATGAATATGTCAATTAATTATTGCTTTCCCCCTAGTGCTGGGGGCAGCACTTCATTGTGGTGGCCGAGCATCAGGAAAGCTCATAGGTCACAATTATATTTTATGAATTACAATACACAGTAGATTTTTGTTTAATAAGTGTAGCTAAATGCATTGTGAAGAGCCTTGAGAGAATGTTTGGCTGGTGTCTGGCACATAACCTGATTAGGAAAGCTGTATGCTTGTCAAATGCATCAGATATTCTTGAAACGTGAGAACATCCCTGCCTGGCGACAAGACTTTATGAGTTTGTTTGCTGGAAATGTCCGGGTTCTGGATAATTCGTTCATATGTGTGTTTTTTGGGGGCAGAGCCCCAGGTCGTGAAGGTATTAGTTATCAAACAAATTGTCATTCGAAGATCAGTACCGAATATTGATAGAAACCTTCAGTACGGCTCTGTGGTTTGAGACTTGTTGATTTAAGACTGTGAACATTATTGTTTGGAGGTAGGAAACATTTTAGATTTCCCAAACTGTAGATTGTTCTTTTCATTTAACTTTTCATTTAACATATATCTCACTTGGATCTGACACTTTTTACATTGTGTGTACTTTATAAGTACCATGGGAGGAATTCCCATATCTTTATTTTTATAAATTTATTTAACAAGGGT
The DNA here is from genome assembly GCF_040412425.1 of Macrobrachium rosenbergii. Taxonomy (NCBI): domain Eukaryota; kingdom Metazoa; phylum Arthropoda; class Malacostraca; order Decapoda; family Palaemonidae; genus Macrobrachium; species Macrobrachium rosenbergii. The sequence continues at coordinate 66,366,380 of NC_089796.1, read as the reverse complement.
TTTAGTGGACTACTTCAGATGTTTCGCTGAGGAGGAGGTTAAGATGTACTTGTGAGAGGGTGCGAAAAAAAGAGCAGGTATACAAGAACTGCTAGTTTATTGAGGAAGCGGCCTGCTTATAAAGCGGCGTGCGGACGTCAGCGCATATGCAGACGTCAGTACAAAAAATATACAGGTGACCAGAGGCCAAAACTATTCTCTACACAAAACAGGACAGGTACATACAGATAACGTGATGATGAACAATAGTAGATTAGACACAAAAATACTCTGGCACATACACTATGTACAATTACATAATGATAATAAGGCTGAGTACCACGACCTAGGGTCAGCTGTGAAGGCACCGTAGAAAACGGGAGGTTCTTCATAGAAAACCCTTTGAGCAGGGACTTTACAATACTCCCCCCCCAGACGTATGTAATGTCTGATCAAAGCAGGTATCTGCTGGGGCGGCAGAGAGGGCCGCATCTCCTCGATGTCAGCTGGGAGGTGCGTTCGACTTCTCCGCTGCCTTGAGTATGGGAGTGGTTGGTTGCTCCCTTGCCTGGGCCCGGGGCCTTATGGGGGCGTCCACAAGATTTTCTTTCGGGCGGGGTGAGCTGAGGGGACGCCGCTTCCTACGGGGGCTTTGGGGAGTGCCACCGACTTCTTCCTCCAGGAGTGCGGGCTTGAGGCGGGCTATTGACACCCAGTCGTCCTTCCCATGGATGGCCACCCGGAATGCCTTTTTGTTTCTCTCCAGTATGAGGAAAGGCCCCTTGTAGGGCCTGGTTAAGGGTGGGTGTAAGGCGTTCCTGACGAAGATGTGGGTGGTGGAGGATAGACCGGGAGGCATGGAGGGGGATGTCCTGTCAGTATACGTCTGCCGGCAGGGGACGAACTTTCCGACTCTGTCGCGGAGCCTCTATGTTGTTAGGTTGTCCTGGTCCTCCATGATGAGTTCGCCTGGGACTACGAGGGACTCTCCGTAAACTTTTTCTGCTGCGGACGGGTTGCCATTGGCTCTGGGGGCAGTCCTCAGCCCGAGGAGGACTCAGGGCAGCTGGTACTTCTAGTTGTCAGCGGTGCAACGAGCCATGAGGAACATCTTCAGGGTCCTGTGGAACCGTTCCACCAATCCATTGGCTGCGGGGTTGTAGGTGGTGGTGCTGTGGTGAGTAGTCCCCAGCAGGTGTGCCAGGGCGGTCCACAGCTCGGACAGGAATGCTGGAGAGGAGGGCCTCAGCGCACGCACTGGAGGTGGCTTCTTCCATGGGTGGTGCTTCGGGCCACCTGGTGGAGCGGTCGACGACTGTCAGAAGGTATCTGGCTCCTCCTCATGGGGGAAGAGGACCCACTACGTCGATGTGGATGTGCCCGAAGCATCTTCCCGGCTGGGGGAAGTCGCCCACCCCTGATTCGGTGTGCCACCCTACTTTGCTGGTCTGGCACCGAATGCACTGCCTCACCCAGGCCATTGCATCCTTCCGTATGCCGTGCCAGACGAACTTTTCTGCCAGTAGTTTGGCCGTCATCCTGCCCGAGGGGTGGGACAGTCAGTGCATGACGTCGAAGACCAGACAATGACAGGAGGCGGGCACCAGTGGGCGGGGGTGGCCAATGCTTACGTCGCTCAGCAGTGTTGGTCCCCCAAGGGCAAGGGGCATGTCCTTCCACTTCAGCGACGTGATGCCGGTGCGGTAAGCTGAAATCTCTGGGTTGGTGGCCTGTTCCCGGGCGAGGTCCTCGTAGTCGATCCCGAGCTGCACTGCGTTGATTTCAATCCTCGAGAGGGCGTCAGCTACTGGGTTCTTCCTGCCGGGGAGGTACTTGATGGTGCAGGTGAACTCTGCGATGGCCGCGAGGTGCCGCTGCTGCCTGGAGGACCATGCATCCCCCAGCTTTGTGAAGGCATGGACCAGCGGCTGGTGGTCCGTCCAAACTGTGTATGTCCGCTGGCAGGGGGCAAACTTCCCAACTATGTCGCGGAGCCTCTGGACTGTCAGGTTGTGGTGATCCCCAGTGATGAGTTTGCCCAGGACTACAAGGGGCTCTCCGTAAACTTTTTCTGCTGTGGACGGGTCGCCACTGGCTCTGGGGGCAGTCCTCAGCCCGAGGAGGACCCAAGGCAACTGGTACTTCCAATCCTCAGTGGTGCAGCTGGCCATGAGGGACGCCTTCGGGGATCTGTGGAATCTCTCCACCAATCCGTTGGCTGCGGGGTTGTAGGTGGTGGTGCTGTGGTGAGAGGTCCCCAGCAGGTGTGCCAGGGCGGACCACAGCTCGGACAGGAAGGCAGGGCCCCTGTCAGTGGTTATGTGGTCCGGGACACCGAACTGGCTGATCCAGCTGGAGAGGAGGGCCTCAGTGCACACACTGGCGGTGGCTTCCTGCATGGGTGTCGCTTCAGGCCACCTGGTGGAGCGGTAGACGATCGTCAGGAGATATCTGGCCCCGTCTGATGGATGAAGGGGACCTACCACATCTACATGGATGTGTCCAAACTGTCTCTCCGGCTGGGGAAACTCACCCACCCCCGTCTCGGTGTGCCGCCCTACATTGCTGGTCTGGCACCGGATGCACTGTCTCGCCCAGGCTGTCACGTCCTTCCGCATACCATGCCAGACGAACTTCTCTGCCAACAGCTTGGCCATGTCCTGCCGGAGGGGTGGGACAGCCTGTGGATGACATCGAACACCAGACGGCGGCGGAAGGTGGGAACCAGGGGGCGGGTTTGGCCGGTGCTTACATTGCTCAGCAGTGTTGGCCCCCCAGGGGCAAGGGGCACGTCCTTCCACTTGAGCGACGTGATGGGGGTGTGGTAGGCTGGAGTCTCTGGGTCGGCAGTCTGCTCATGGGCGAGGTCCTCGTAGTCAATCCCAAGCTGTACTGTGTTGAGCTCGATCCTAGAGAGGGCATCCACTACAGGGTTCTTCCTACCGGGGAGGTACTTGATCGTGCAGGTGAACTCCGTGATGGCCGCGAGATGCCACTGCTGCCTGGAAGACCATGTGTCCCCCTGCTTTGTGAAGGCATGGACCAGCTGCTGGTGGTCCGTCCAGATTGTGAAGGGCGTACCCTCCAGGAGGAACTTGAAGTGACGTACCGCCCGATACACTGCGCAGAGTTCCCTGTCGAAGGTGCTGTAGTGGGACTCGACGGGGCTGAACTTCTTGCTGAAGAAGGTGATGGGCTGTGGGGCTCCGGCAATGATCTGCTCCAGGACGGTCCCCCAGGCGGTGTTGCTGGCGTCCGTTGTCGGCTGTAGGGGGTTGTTGGGGGTCCTGGTGGGCCAAGGCGGTTGCCTTGGCAAGGGCAGCCTTCGTCAGGGATAAGGCCTGCTGCTGGTCGGGTCCCCAAACTAAGGACTTCAGGTGGCCCTTCAGGATCTCCGTCAGGGGCCATGGTGTGCGCGACCCGGAGGATGAAACTCCTCTAGTAGTTGACCATCCCGAGAAATTCTTGTATGGCCTTGACGGAGGTAGGGGTGGGGAACCTGGTGACGGCTGCGACCTTCGATGCGAGTGGATGGACGCCCCCCGGGGATATCTCATGGCCCAAAAAGTCAACTCTTTCGACGCCAAAGGTGCGCTTATCAAACCTGACGACAAAGCTGTCTTCCTGCAGGTGCTGCAGGACCTTTCAGATGTGCTGCAGGTGTTCTTTAGGGGATCTGGAAAAAATTAGAATGTCATCTACATAACAGACACAGAAGTTCAGGTCCCCCAGGATGCTGTCCATCAGTCTCTGGAAGGTTGCCTCTGAAGGGCGTGATGATGGCGGTTTTGGGGATGTCCTCTGGAGCAACTGGTACCTGAAAACAGGACTTCAGAAAGTCTAGTTTAGAAAATATTTTGGGCCCGTGAAAAGAGGCCGTGAGATCTTGCATGTTTGGAAGAGGGTAATGGTCTGTCTAGATTGCAGGTTGAGCCGCTTAGTCACCGCAGGGTCTCCAGGAGCCGGTCCGTTTCTGCACCATGTGGAGAGGAGAGGCCCACAGGCTGGTGGCCTTCCTGCATATGCCCATCCGCTCCATCTCGCCAAAGGCATCTTTGGCCTCCTGAAGGCGCCGAGGGGGGAGTCTCCGGAACTTTGCGTGCGTTGGGGGGCCCTTTGTTTTGATGTGGTGATAGAATCCGTGCTTTGCAGGGGCCCTGGGTACCTGGCACAGTTTGGGTTTGAAGACGTCAGGGAACTCCTTCAGCAGCTGGGCGCACTGGTGCGGGATGACGGAGTAGATGGCGGGTGCGCTGGCGCCGCCTCCAGGGGAGGGACTGGCAGGAGTCGGTGTCCAACAGGCGTTCACGACCGCGTTGACTGCCAGACCGGGTGGGCGATGATCGGCGCCCAGGAGTGGGATCTCACGTCCGCAACTTTTAGCTCCAGCCTGTACCCGCGGCCGAGGATGGAGATCGACAGGAACCTGGTGCCACAGGAGAGGATGGGGACCCGCTGGCGGCCATCAGGAAGGTAGCCGGGTCTGGCGGGCGTTTGCGGTCTCTGGATGGCAAGAACACTGGATCGGACGCCCCAGTGTCACCAGCATCATCGCGCCGAGGTGGTGTCGCGGACGAAAACTACTGGTTCTGGGCCTTGGTTCCTCTGCTGCCAGGGCAGCCTGTTTCTGTTGGCTGGCCGCTCCCCAATTTTTTGGATGGGCGAATGAGCAGGGGGTTGGCAGTTCCAGGGGCGCCCTGCCGCATCGGCTGGTGGTAGTAGCAAGGCCCCGGGTGGATGCTTCTTTGGTGGTAGGCTACGCCGCCCGGTGACGGCGCTATCCTCCTCCGCGTCCGGCTGGAGTGGGAGCTGATGGGGTGTGGTGTGATGCCCGCTTCGCTGCCCTTTGGAGTCCGGTCAGTTGCTGCACTGCCTGATAGGTCCTCTGAGCCGGCATTGTATAGGGCTCGAGGATCTGGGTCCAGACTCTGGGAGGAGCTGACAGAGGAGGATCCTCCTGACAGGCTTATCTCCAACTGCCTGCCCCTGCTGTCCGTCTTGGGAAGGGTGAGGAGGTCCTGGATCACGCCCCAAATCTCCTGGATGTTTGGTCGTGTTGAGGGTTGTTCACAAGATCAAGGGCGTGGGTGGCCCTCTCAGAGACAGGCAGGGAGCAGGTCTCGACGAGAGGCCTTTCAGTTTTGATAGTGACAGGACGGTGGCAGACACTCACAGGAGAGCTTCCTGTAAACTTTTCCCGGCGGGCGTGATCACGGTTCGCCTGCAGGACCTCATCGGTTAGTCCCGCTAGCCTGAACTGCCCCTCGACCCTGTAGAGCCATGATGACGGGGTTGCTTTGTGTGAAGGGGCGGCAGCTTTATGGTGAGGGCGACCTTGTTTGTTCCGGCCAGACGGGCAGCGCGCGGAGAGCGGTATCGGCGGCAGAGTAGGCGCGTGGGCCTGCGGCGGGGAAGGACGCTGGGGGTTGGGGGCGAGGGGAGATGTCAGTGTCCGTGAAGTTCGCGCGGTTAACTGCATGTGGGAGGTAATGTCCCTGGCCCATACCACTATTGCCTCTTACTGGGAGGGTTACCGCCAATCCGCACTTTGGAGCACGCCCGTGTGTCTGGCACGACACTGGTGATCCGCCGACGACAGTCAGCACGCCCGATCGCTTTGTTAAAGTGCCGTGTTTAGTCCATTAGGGGCGGGGTAGTTATGGAGCCAAGACTAGGTCGCCAGATAAGTCCGCTTAATGGCTCCGTGAACCACTTTGGGGTCACCACTGTAAGAGTGAAAATAATGAGCAGGTGGATATGTACTGCTTTATTCAGAAAGCAGGCTGCTTATACATACAAGGCATGGACGCCACACAGAGGAATACAATAGAATACAGGTTACCCGAGGTCAATTACTCTCGGTGTAAATACAAGTAACACAAAAGGTAAGTTAACAAGAATTGACACAACAATATTCTAACACATGTGCAAAGAAAACAGGAGCAAATGAATTATAGTAGATACTGATTTACACAGATAAAATGTGGCTATTTTTGCTTGACCTAACCTTGAGGGAGCATTACCATAGAAAACAGGCGGTTCACCATAGAAAACCCGCTTAGCGGGGACTTTACAAATGCAGGTGTTTAAAACTTACTCATGCCTAATGAATGATTTGGAGGGTCTGGACCCCTGGATCGCTGTAACTTACACGGGGACTGGAAGTCCTGTCCCAGGAGGATGTCATAACCTCCAGGAATATAGCTTGCTACTGCAAGGTAGCAGATTTTGGATCTATGAGGTCTTGTGACTCTCAACTGAGCAGTAGGGAGATTATTACTAATTGATTGATACCCCAATTGTGACGAGTTTATAGGTTAATGGTAGAAATCATAGGGAATCCTTTATTTTCCTTATGAGGGAAATTTGAGCACCAGAGTCATCAAATGCCTTGACCTGGCGTGCGGGGTAGCTACCCCAAGGAGGTGCCACATATATGGGACCCTCAGCTGGAGGGCCTAAGGACTTGGGATTTGTAACTGTCAAGGCAATGGCAAGAGTACTTATTTATTATTAAGGCATTTTGCCCATGTGGGAGATTGGCCATAAACTTTGCAATAGCTCTGGCTGTAATTCCTTCGTGGCACTCTCCCCCCCCCCTGTGGAGGGTGCAGGCTTGTTAGTTGGTATATTCCCAGGAGAGGGTTTGAAAGGCGCTGTTGGTGGCAGCTGGGGCTTGTTTCGGCACTGCCCTGTGGAATGCCCAGCTTTCTTGCAGAACCCACATAAAACGGGTTTCTGCAAGTGTCCATTCTTGGGCGGAAGGGCGCTGGAAGTGAAAGAAGGATAGCATATTTTATGTCCCAATGAACTTGCATGGGTGTGATGGGTGTCCCACGTGTCAGCAAGGCGACAGCACCCCGCTAGAGTCGTGGGCACCTTTTCGTATACTTGGGTTGCTAGGGCAGAAGGGGCATAATGTAAAAAGTTTTCAATCTTGGACCGCTCGAGGATGTCCTTAGTGGTGGAGACTCCCAGGGATTCCAGCCATATAGAGAGGGCCCTATCTGACTGATAGGTTAGGTCAGACCAGGTCTGTCCTGCTTTATCTGGCCTCCAGCATCATCTCCAGCATTCGGGGTGATCTCACACGCTTGTGACGCCTCGGCGACTTCCACCCATTTCCTTTGATCTGCCTCAGGGAGGGCGCCAGAAGCACTTTTAGACCCTTTTCACGAGGAATTTTCCCAAGAGTAGGGAGACTTCGGCGGGATCGAGTGGGTAGGCGCTAAGGACCCTTTCCGCCTGATCGAGTCACACGTCAGGCTTGGCCTCAGTCCACTTGGGCATAAAGGTATGAGCCTGAGTGAGGGTGGATGCGCCAGGGCCTGGAGAGGAGCTGGCAGTGCCAATTTGGGCCATCTGTAGCTCATGTGCCCGCTGCGTTTCCTCCCTTTCAAGCCTGTCCTTTCATTCTTGTTCTTTCTCCTGTCTTGTGTGTTTTTCTCTCGCAAGTCTATCCAGCTATCTTGTTCTTCCTTCTTCTCCTATCTTTCTTGTTCTTCCTTCTTCTCCTTTCTTGTTCTTCCTTCTCCTTTCTTGTTCTGCCTTCTCCTTTCTCTCTTGTTCTTCCTTTCCAAGTTTATCTAGCCTATCTTGCTCTTCCTTCTTCACCTTTCTTTTGGCCTCTCTTTCTGCCTTGGCACTGTCTATTCCCTCTTGGACCCACTCCCTCAGGGCTTGTTCTGACAGTCCCATGTCCTTTCCAGCAGACATATAGAACTTGTAGCCCTCATTTTGTTGGGTTCTGGGTGCCGTAGATCTTGAGATAACACTTATATGGGTGTGACCCTTTAGAAAATCAATATGTCTGAAAAGACTCAAATTTTAGGGTTTCTGAAAAGACCCAAGTTTGTTCGTGATGAACTGGTTTCAATAGGTCTGAATAAAACTTAATTTGTTCTTGATGAACGAATTTCAATATGTCTTGAAAGACGTAAATTGTATTCTATTTCACGCACGGACTCGACCAGCTATTGCATGAGTGTTGGGGTTTTTTGGTTCACCTCGTAGGACGTGATTTGTCCGTAGGGAACTGATTTTTTCATTTTGTCTCTTAGGGTGTGTTTTCGGGTTCATGCACGGACTTGGCCGGCTATCGTGTAAATCTTAAGGCTTGGTTTGGGGAGCATTTGCCCATTCCTGAGAAATTTTCTTGTATTGGTTTTGCCCCATAGGGCATGATTTGCTCACAGGGAACTGATTTTTTTATTTTTGTCTGGTAGGACGTGGTCATGTTCACGCACGGACTTGGCTGGCTGTCGTGTGAATCTTAGGGTTTGGTTCGGGGACCATTTGCCCGTTCCCAAGAATTTGGTTTTTCTTGTGATAGGAAAAAATTTTTTTTTTTCCTTTTATGGGCTTCCCAATACAGGTTAGGTTCAGGAACTCAGTGAGCATTGTGACAATCTTAGAATAATAACCCCAACAAAAAATTTAAAAAAATGAAAAAAAAGAAAGGATGTAGCGTAAACCTGAAAAAAAATAATGCTTTGAGAGACACTGGGATACTGGCACAGAGTGAGGTTAAGGTGTACGTACTGATGCAAATTGGTGGTTAAGAGACCAGCCATTTGTACAAGTACACTTCTATTTATTTATATAGAAGTGGTAAGTTCATCGTCGAGAGACGGATAAGTTAAAATTATATTATTTGCAAGTTAAACTGACAAATGTGTGTATTTTGCCAGCCCTATTAAGAGCCTTTTCCTCCAGTCCTAATACAAGCACAAAACTTAATTCTATTATGCAGGGGCACTGTTTGCCTAAGTCACGTGCGTACGAAGGGTAGGAACCACTTGGGTTAGCGAAGCAACTGACAGCTCAAGGTTGTCTGGTATGCACCTGGCAACAAATGGCAATGACCAGCGTAGGAATTTTCCTGAGACTAACCCACTTATACAAACATATTATTCTGCTTATGGTTTATTTAGAGGAACCCAAAAATAAAGTTTCTCTTAGGCTTATCCAAAATTACTCTGGGAACGACGTGAAAGCCACATGGTCACAGCGGACTTTAAGCAAAACGAAAGATAACCACAAATAAAAAAAAAGTTCCTTACCCTTATGAATGAAATAGCTGGTGGTTAATGAGTGGAAACACTTTGAATTGAAACAGAATTTATCACGTGTGGTGATGTTTGGAAGAATGTGTACAAGTGAAAATATAAAGCAAACAAATTTTATGCTTTCTGAGATTTTACTCTACAATGAGAGAGAGAGAGAGAGAGAGAGAGAGAGAGAGAGAGAGAGAGAGAGAGAGGAGAGAGATATTAAACCCTCTGAATTTCAGCGATATGGAAATTTGCTGATTGACCTACGTGGGATCTAAAACATGTGCCTAGCTATTCCAAGACGACAAATTGTCGGGAGGAGATACATGCACTATTTCCTTTTTCTTTTTTTCTTCAACGCTTCATAATTCCCTAGCTTGCCTATGTAGAAAACATGCAAGACCTCATGCAGGGCTATCAAAACTTGTGTAACGGATACTAACTCTCTCTTCTCGATGACTAGATTGCATGCACGTCCCTAATGTTTCCCTATGTCTATTTTCAGTCACAGTTTCGCTTCCTATCCCAACATAAAATAAAAATACTCACTGTGTGGAACTCCTTGACTGTGCACATGCGGAATTTACGTAGAAAGTTTCGTTTCTGTCTCTCACCCAGGCTAGCTTCACTAGACGCTCATACGGCAAGTTGCAAGGGGACAAGGATTTACTCTGCAACGTGCAGATTGAGAGATCTCAAGCAAAAGGGTCGCCATTTTTACCATTTAACCTGGGGAAATGCTTATCATGAGCTGGTTATAGACTCTAAATGAATGATTTCGTTACTTACCTCTATTTTTGTATAAAATCTGACTGCTGTAGATTCAGGAAATCGTAAAAACAAGGGAAAAGGGGGGAATTTATCTGAGCTGAGGGCTCTGCTCACAAGGCATTTGTAAGTAAACTCGATAGGGTAAGTTTAAAGTTATGTGTATTTACAAGAAATGAACTATCAGAAGATGAAATGGACTAATCAGGCAGGCAAGG
>NC_089796.1:66338862-66351362 GCF_040412425.1 Macrobrachium rosenbergii | reverse complement strand
GCCCCGTATGTGCTAACTCCGAACTGTTTGGTGGGAGTGTAGTCAGAAATTGTTCAAGTTGACACACCACAGCAACCTTGATAAAGATTAGTTTTTATGGCTGCAGCTTTGTAAGTAAACAGTTAGCTCTGCGATTTCAAATGGAAAGACGACAATAAGGGATAAATTGGAAAAGCCTCGGATTTAGAGGGAATTCTAGCGAAAAATATCCATTAAAACACAGTCATTCAGATAGTAGAGACCGAGACCTATGCTCACACTGACTTATCTTAAATACTTGAGTTCCTCAAGCGACAAACTTAGAAAAAAAATTGTAAAAAACTGTCAATTAGACGCACTCAGTCGCAGGCAGTTATTAAAAAGTGACTAGAAATTTCATTGAACTTCCTAGAGACTTAGTTTTACTAAGCTGTGCCTAGGCAAACTGACTCGACTCTAAAGAACGAATTTGTGTATTAATTACCTTGTTTTTTCGTAGGACCAGACTAGCGTATCCCAGAAGTCGATATCCATAGCAGAATATTGCAATGCAAAACCCACTCTTAACTTCTTGCGAGCCTCTGTCAGAAGTGGCTTCGTCGCTGGTATTCTATAATGTAACCCGCTTGCATGTCGTCTCTGTCTTATAGTTTGGGGCGTAACCATTAATCTAGTTTGTTGTTTGATAGCAACGGCGTTTGTCAGAGGTTCTAATTGAGACTATCGAAAAGAAGGCCTGTTCCAGAGTCAATATAATAGGGTCTGTTCACATGGTGGAGCTTAAACCTAGTCCCGCCCCTTGTGAAACGTCATCGTATAGTTACATCCGGCCAGACTGCCGCCTCATATGCTTAAGTTATTAAGAAGCCATTTAATTGACTCAGGATTTGTTTTAGCCTCCGCGAAGTATGTATCATCACGGTATATGTAAGAAATAATAATGAAAACTGAAGATGAACTTAAAAGAGCTCATAAGATCTTAGAAATAAATCTTAATGCAGGATCTCAAAGACAGCGCATGTCCAGCAGCTAGACTCTTATCAAAATCTTGCCCTGCTTAAGTTAGTTATTTAGGTGAGAATGGTATTTTTGAAGGTGATGACTGGGCACATACCTCAGCCTTTTGTACTCGTTAATGACCGGTTCGATGTCATGAACTCGTAAGGAAAATACGGAGATGTCGAGTCACGTAATGCATTTGGAGATAAAATTGACGCACAAACTGGAATACTTGATAGGATGAGTGAAATGATGAAAACAATGAAAGTGAAAAGTGAAAAAACAAGAAGTCTTTACCCATTCCAGAAAAGAATAATATTATCCTGCGAAGCATTAAAAGGGGTGTTTGAGATGTTGCACAGACTGCTCAAGATAGAGTATGTAATAACAAGACGGCTCAGTCAGGATTGTATTGAACATTTTTTTTTTTTTTTTTTTTGGGCTGCATCAGACAAGTGGCAGGGAGTCATGATCACTCAAATCCCGTCCAATTTAAGTATAGACTCAGGAAATATCTGCTTGGCAAGAATGTCTCTCTGATGAGTGAAAAGAGTAATTCAAGTAGGATTGTAGAGAATACATAATGTGTTTCAAGTGGTAGTATTTCAGGTAGGCCCAATCCATGTGCATCATGTGATTGTTTCCCTCACAATTCGTGCATTCAAGCGCAACAGGACTATCAAATGACTCCAATCTTGTACTTGAATTATGTTTAACGTCTATGCTGTTCAGTGATATTGAATTTCGTGATAACAATGATGATGATGCAACAACTCTATGTGATGATATGTGCCCTAATTTTGACAACCTAATGTCAGATGTAGGTGTTAAGATTGAAGAAGAATCTTTCTTTAAGATACGTTGGGGGATATATGGCAAGAAAATTCATCACCAAATACCCATATCTCGGAACAAAAGATGGCACAACTACTGAGAGCAACAAATGGATTAAGAGCAGCCGAGGGAATTTGTCCTTTCCATCCGAACACGTCTGTTCCCAACCACTTATCATGAGAAGATTATTCAAAGCCATAAATGGCGAGACACTACAGGATGGCAAAGACTGCCCAGCGAATTTAGTTTCTCAGCTAAAGAAATCAGATAAACTATCCTTGCCTGATGAAATTGTGCATTCCTTTGCTAAAATTATTTTCTTTAAAATCCATCATTTAAACAACTTATCAAAGTAAAAAAAAAAAAAAAGTAGCACTAAGCGGATGTTAACTAAGAAATTAAAAAAGATCTCTAGAAAAAATTTGTTTCTTCATGCCATACAAAAATTGTTCAAGTAAAGACTATCCTGAGTTATTTGTTGTTTGTTTGATCATTTTACTCCCTAAAGGACTATATATTATATATATTTATCTTATGAAGTCAAATAAATGCAAATACCTTTTTTGTACTTTTTCCCGAAAATATAATCTTTTGATGCGTGTATAATTATTACCTTTATGTATACAGTATGTCATATGTAAACTTATGTGTTCGATATCGTGTGTTAATGAGAAACTTGCTTGAAATGTGTTCTCTGTATCATATTCTTCATCATTTATTCCTTTTATTCCTTACATGCTGTATGATATAATTCTCATACTTTTAATATTGTTTACTTTTTGTGGTCAAGTCGTGCAAATGCAACTGCCTTTTTTTTTACACTGTCCTGTGTCCACATTTTCTATGTATTTATTGTATAACAATTAGGATAGGATTCATAATAAGATTTGGAAGATATAATTAACTTATCATTCTAACCTTTATCATGAATAAAAAAAAGTATGTTTTTCAAAATGAGATGTGAAAAGTGACAGATTCAAATACATTTCTTAACAGTTATTTATAATCTTGATAAAATTGCATGAGAGAGAGAGAGAGAGAGAGAGAGAGAGAGAGAGAGAGAGAGAGATAGAGATTATAAGTGAAACCAAGTTGTCATGATATAAAAATGGACTTGAAGAAAACACACCAAACCAGTATATAGGTGAGCAAATGAATAAGTAAAGAGGTTAACTATAGAAACCCCGTTGAGCGGGGACTTTACAATACTTCCCCCCCGACCCAAGACGTAGGTAACATCTGATTAAAGTAAGTATCTGCTGGGGCGCTGGAGAGTGCTGCGGCTCCGCGATGTCAGCTGGGGGGTGCGGTGTGAGTGGGAGCGGCTGACTGTGGTGCTGTCCGGGTCCAGAGCCTTCCGGGGGCGGCCGTGCGTCTTCCTTTTGGGCTGGGCTGGCTGCGGCCCCGACGGTTCCCGCGGAGGGCGCTGCGTGGTATCGTCGACGTCCTCCTCCAACAGGGCAGGCTTGAGGCGGTCTATAGACACCCAGTCGTCCTTCCCGTGGATGGCCAACCAGAATGCTTTACTGTTTCTCTCCAGCACACAGAAAGGTTCCCTGTAGGGCCTGGTTAAGGGCGGGCGGACACCATCATTCCTGAAGAAGACGTGGGTGGTGGAGAACAGGCCGGGAGGCGTGAAAGGCGACGTCCTGTCAGTATACGTCCGCTGGCAGGGCGCGAACTTTCGAACCATGTCACGGAGCCTCTGGACTGTCAGGTTGTGGCGATCCCCCGTGATGAGCTCACCCGGGACTTTGATGGGCTCCCTGTAAACTTTTCCTTCTGGGGGCAGTCCTCAGCCCGAGGAGGACCCAGGCAGCTGGTACTTCCAATCCTCAGCGGTGCAGCAGGCCATGAGGGATGCCTTCAAGGGACCTGTGGAACCTTTCCACCAATCCGTTGGCCGCTGGGTTGTAGGCGAGGGTGCTGTGGTGAGAGGCCCCCAGCAGGTATGCCAGGGCGGTCCACAGCTCGGACAGGAAGGCTGGACCCCTGTTGGTTGTTATGTGGTCCGGGACACCGAACTGGCTGATCCAGCTGGAGAGGAGATCCTCGGCGCATCCGCTGGCGGTGGCTTCTTGCATGGGCGTCGCTTCGAGCCACCTGGTGGAGAGGTCGACGATCGTCAGGAGATACCTGGCCCCGCCTGATGGGGGAAGGTGGCCTACCACGGTGACATGGATGTGTCCGAACCACTTCCCCAGCTGGGGAAACTCACCCACCCCTAACTCAGTGTGTCGCCCTACTTTGCTGGTCTGGCACTGGATGCACTGCCTCACCCAGGACGTTGTGTCCTTCTGCATACCGTGCCAGACAAACTTCTCTGCCAGCAGCTTGGCCAACGTCCTGCCGGAGGGGTGGGACAGCCCGTGGATGACGTCGAACACCAGACGGCGGCGGGAGGCAGGTACCAGTGGGCGGGGTGGCCGGTGCTTACGTCGCTCAGCAGTGGTGGCCCCCCAGGAGCGAGGAGCACATCCTTCCACCTGAGCGACGTGATGGCGGTGCAGTAGGCTGGAACCTCTGGGTCTGTGGTCTGCTCTTGGGCAAGGTCCTCATAGTCGATCCTGAGCTGCACCATGTTGAGCTCGATCCTCGAGAGGGCATCTGCTACAAGGTTCTTCCTGCCAGGGAGGTATTTGATTGTGCAGGTGAACTCCACAAGATGCCGCTGCTACCTGGAAGACTATGCGTCCCCCTACTTTGTGAAGGTGTGGACCAGCAGCTGGTGGTCCGTCCAGATTGTGAAGGGCGTGCCCTCCAGGAGGAACTTGAAGTGACGTACTGCCCGATACGCTGTGCAGAGTTCCCTGTCGAAGGTGCTGTAACGGGACTCTGTGGGGCTGAACTTCCTGCTGAAGAAGGCGATAGGCTGGGAGGCTCCAGCGACGACCTGCTCCAGGACAGCCCCACAGGCGACGTTGCTGGCGCCCGTTGTCAGCTGGAGGGGGTCGTTGGGGTCCTGAATGGTGTATAATGAATTTCAATTTCTAAAATGTGATTTCCATCAAAAGAGAACCTTGGGAACTTCAGTGTTTTATTTGTATCTTTCTGGCCAAGCCAATTATTCCTGGTACATCTCAACAAATGTACTAAATTTCCTCCTTTATAATCAAAATATGGTTTCAAGTGCGTTTCATCCACCATCAGTATCAGTGTTTTGTCATTGGGTAGTAATGATTTACATTTATTCTTAATGTACATCAGAAAGTTTGAGTCATATTGTTCTGATGTTGGGGTAAACTGTTTGGAAACACACACACTCCTGATGGTAGAGTAACACGACAATATTAGGATTTTCTTGTCTTTCAAGAGCCTATAACTTTGAGGGGGACAATTACAAAACAAAGAAGACAATATTACCAACTTCGATGAACAATCAGATTTATTCAGTCATTAACTGCAGTTGTACAAATACAAATTTCAGCACAGGCAAGTGTTTGAATGAATGATCATCTAAAATTATTTCCAAAAATGAAATCACTAATTTTATAACAGCAGTGTCAGCTCTCTGTAAGTTATTCAATATCTGCTCAATGATATTCGCATCATGAACCTCTTTAGTGACATGAACAAATGCATGTACTGTGCAGTTAGCCTTAACTGTAGGTAGGGTATTGTGGTGTACTGTTAGCTATTTCATAAATCTGTACTCAACTGTTACCTGTGGAAGAGGAAAGATGGTCTTTTAATATTTGTATGATAGGTATATATGAACATTAGAACATAGAAAGGCCATGAGGTTAGGTTAGTTATTGAAATTCCTTCTGTAGGCTCCTGTTTTGTACCTGTAACCCTCTGAATACTATGCCAGTCTAATTTTATTCACCTTAACCAATCTAGGTCCAGTAAGGGTTGTCCCTTACCTTTGACTACTGTCAATGGTAACTTGCCTATTTCCTGATCCCTATACTGTACTTCCACTTGTGATGAACCCATAACTCCTATGTCTGTGCCATTTTCAAAGGTCTTGCAAAGTCCTGCTCTGGGAGTTGTTTGACGTAGGCTACACTGGGAGTTGTTTGACATACACTAGCCTATATTAGATTCTGTTAAGTCTAGTTTATATGAATTCCTACTAAAATTCAATCTAGGTCAAACCACTCTCTCTTTATATTGCGCTTTACCTCGTTGCTCACAACACCTACCTAAATCCCTTTTTCAGGCACATGCCAAACTTATGTTACCTTGTAAGACAAACCTAACTGTATGTTTGTTTCTGCTCCCGACGTGGCATAACGCTGGTTCCAGTGTGATGAATTCCGACTATTGCGGTCGAAAGTTATGCTAATGCGGAATGGAATGGAATATGAAATTTAGGCTTGAAGCCAAGCACTGAGTCGAAGGATTATTCAGCGCTAGTTATCGTAATGTCATCCAGAGACAAAAGTCAAGTACCTGTTGCAGTGAACTTACTGTTGAGTTTACCTATTACCATAGTAAGTTCGTTTTATGGTCCAATTAAAAAATAAAACAACAGAACCATGAGGAAGCCTCGTACGCAAGTGATGTACGGGAAGGAAGCTCGAGAGAGAAAGAATCACCGGCTTGGGACTACCAGAGGCGATGTCATCACGTCATATCCACCAGGCCTTATTTTTCGGTGGTCTTGTTCTAATGCGGCAGAGATGATAAAATTGTCCTCTTCCTCGGTTGTCGAACGAGGGCGACTTCATCTAGGATGTTTCGCTATACTTTTTCCTCTCTGTCTCGTCTCAGCCATTGGTGGACGACTAATCTGCTCACATTAAGCCTGCGTGATATTTCTGCTGGCTTCATATTTACTCTGTGCATCTCTATTATCAAGCTCCGTATTAATGATGAAGTTTCTCTTCTCGGCTGCTGATCCATGGCAACGTCAAGTAACATCCAGTGATGCGTTTTCCCGCCCGAAGTTCTCGGGTTCCTCCTCACATAGAGTACGCTCTTGTGGATTTTACTAGTTTTGCTCAACCTGTCTTAGCTGTCACACCATTTACTGCCATTAAATTTGTAGTTATTAGAGAAATTATCATTACCACGTATGATTATGCAATAATAATCCAGTTTATAAAGGAAAACGAGTAAATATTGTCGTCGTGAAACGCGGTGCTACACCCATAAATCCCCACTATCTTTTAGATCTCTATGAACGAATCCAGCTGAGAATTTCCTATTGCCTCGGACATGCATGGTGTTTTTAAGCATCTGAACGGTTTTGTTTTGCAGATTTAATGTACAACATGATATAATTTTCACTGTATTTTCACATTCTAGAGTAAATTTACCGAGATTGTGTTTTCGGTAAAAAAAAAAAAATAGAAATTCCATGAACGAAAGCTAATGAAAAGTGTATCATCACGCAATGAAGATAGTCTGATGCTCGGCCGAGATTCGAACATGCGTTTGGGGTATCAAAACGAGGTAACGTTAGCTACCTGGCCACGAAGAAAAATTAATTTTTGAATAATGTATTCAAAAGTTTTTCGGGCGCCATCGTACTTTCTTACGTAAGCGAATGACGTACAGTTCCCTGAAAAAATGCAAGAAGATATCAGTATTTCATAGCTTGTGTAAGTGGATTGCTATTGAGATACCCCAGCATGTTTCTGCTTATCCTAAGGAGGTGTTTTACGTAATAAACTCAATTGTTACAATTGCGTTACGATATTCTGCATCACTTTACGAAATGTATAGTTCAGATCTTATTTCTTTCTTATATTCCATATATCAATTAGTTTGAGAACAACTTTTTGTAATATGAAAATTAGAATCAATCATAATAAGTAACAAATAAAACCAAGAAAATTCCTTGTTTTATGCAGGTTTTTAAGTATGTGTCCGAATCATTATGAAATTTTTCATTATGCTTAGATATGAACAGGCCTACCAACCTTATCAGAATTATCTGTATAAAGGTCTTTCTGTTAAAAGAATGTTATTCTACGTGAATAATACGTGAGTAGAGTTTGACATATCTGATGTCATCTGATTATCATCTGTTTAAAGATCTTTCAGTTAAAAGTCTTTTTTTAATTTAGCAAATGAGATATAATTATAAAATATATAATTTATAATTTCCTTACCTCAACTAAATACAGTTCGCTTGACTGAAGGGCAGTAAAATGCATAGAAGTAGGAGGCTCGGTTGGCACGCCTGTAACGCCGACAGTTTGGTCGCACGATGACTTCTAAATACTGCATATGCCAATTTTCATTTTAATATAATAGAAAACGTTGAATTGAAACAGAATATTTTTACAAATATGAAGGAGAATTCAGATATATCAGATAAGGAAACTGCTAATATTACTTTTGCAAATGAATGGCTTAATGGGAGTCACATAGCCTAGAATGAATGGTAATGGTAACGTCTTATGTGAACGGAGTTATTAGTGTTTTAGGGGGTTACGCTAAATATCAGGATGTGAATAGCATTCATGAACTGAAAATGACTAGAGGAAGCACTTTTATTGATTACTGTATGTGGGATAAACTTAATTTACTTTTGTTTTTCTTTGTGTTCGAAAGAATATATGGACTTATCTTTAGATATTGTTCTTTAATTATATTCGAAAGCATATATTGAAGTTTTATTAGTTAATATTTTTTTACTATATGAAATTTTTTAATGTTACGTTTCAACCTCTTGCTCACAGTCAATATTATCTGCCACCCATTACGGAAGTTAATAATGTATGGAAATACATTATTTTTTTTCTGTTTTACCTCATTATGGAGAGTATAAACATTTTTCTTTCAAAGAGTGAATAATTCAGTCCTCAACCATACGGTTTCAGAATAGGTCAAATGGACATCTCGAGGAGGCCATTCAGCACTGAAATGGTCAGTTATATATATTTGCATAACGGCTGTAAAAGAATACATTATTGATTATGAAAATCTAATACCACACAGACACTTATTAACAAAATTATACTGCATGTTTTAGGATTCCCCGCCTTTCACAGATCCGGCAAGGATCATTAAGCTTAGCCAAACATTTATAGGTTAATATTCAACATATTTTTCATATTTTGATTATGTCGAACAAAATGTAATAAACAGTTTTGTTTTTAACGCTGTATATGCAAAACATACAGGCCTACAAATTTTGAGTGCTTAGTAAAGTAAAACCCTCTTCTAACCGAAGAGAATGGTGTAGGCTGAGTTACAGGAAAAAAATTGATACCACAATTCTTAAAAAAAAAAAAAACTTACGATGGAACGATCATAATTTTAATTTCCTTTGAATGGAATGCTATTTAGTTCCGTTACCAGGATAGTTCCTCGTTGGACGAGTCGGTAGAGTTCTCGGCTAGCACTGTGCTACACCCGAGTTCGAGTCTCCTGCCGGCCAGTGAAGAAATAGAGGAATTTATTTCTGGTGATAGAAATTCATTTCTCGGTATAATGTGGTTCGGATTCCGCAATAACCCGTAGGTCCCGTTGCTAGATAACCAACTGGTTCTTAGCCATGTAAAATAAGCCTAATCCTTCGGGCCAGTCCTAGGTGAGTTGTTAATCAGCTCAGTGGTCTGGTTAAGCTAAGATATACTCAACTTTGCTACCAGGATAAGCATTGCCCGCATAGTATCCATTAGCGAATGACTCGTTCGTTTGTTTTATTATATCAAGCCACCCTACCACCCCCATCCATGATGCGTTTTTTCGTTCGATTTTCCTCATGTCTTTGATGCATTCGACAGCGCAAATAGCGCATGCGATTGCGCATGCGTTTTTTCTCGGAAATCAACGAGGCATGCGACAACGCAAGGCTCCCCGCCGGTTATGAGAGTCACGTGCGTTTGTTAGTGCGATTTTTTTTTTCACCCTGAAAGCTATTGTGTAGTAAAATCCAATTACCTTGTCACTTGACAGCAAAGAATTAACTCTTAATTTTATTGAAGATTACCAAAAACGCGAGATGCTTTGGAAAACTTATTTAAAAGGCTATTCTAACAAGTTACTGAAAGGAGATTTCATTCAAGAACTTACTGAAAAATATGCAATAGATGTCACACTGTAAATCTTGGAAAATGGTGTTTTTGTTTTGTTTAAAATATTCCTGCACCCATGATCTTTTTTTTACCGTTTCTTTCGTCTCTGCTTAAAAACATTATTAACAATTAAGTAAGCGGCACAAACTCCCGTACAAACAAGTGGTTCTACGACATCACTGCAACTAAAAATAGCAACGTGGGGACAGTGAGAAGCATGAGTTTGCGTTCTTCTTCGTCTCTCAACTTTTTCGCATTTGATTTTAATTCAAAAGGCATGCGCTTAGCGCATTGAAAAACTCATCGTCTGGGCTTACCGTTAACACAACCAAACACTAACAATAGTCGCTCGAATAATCGAATACTACTGTATACACAGTTCACCGAGTTATCATCTAGTTCAATCGCTCAGTTTGGCTGTGTGCGTGGCCGGCTGAAGACGTGTGATACTCTACCCTCCTCGGTAAGTTTCCACGCTCACCTTACGTCGTCATGATAACTTGGGCACCATTGCTTTGGAAGGTGGGTTAGCGTGTGATGTTGATCGAAACCTGTAATGCTGCGTCAATTTATTTAGTTCGAAAGGGGATGAAGTGTTTATTCTTTCATTAGCTTTTTACGATACGGTACTGACAGGAGCAGTTAGGACTGTTTCGGTGTTACGTGAATATTGGTAGGCCTGTTTCCTAATGCCAAGGAGTATATATAAATACATACAACTGGTGGTCAGTCATCTCAGTCATATGGTGTGTGTGTGTGTGTGTGTGTGTGTGTGTGTGTGTGTGTGTGTGTGTGTCGGGAAACTGCAACGACCCGTCAAACCAAGAGGGGACAAATTGTGACGGGAGACGCAGCAATTAAATGAACTAGTTTGAATCTTTCCCTGCAATTAGGTGGTAGTGGGTTACTCATCTCACAACGCATTACACTACATTAATCAAAGCGGTGCCGACTGGATGAAGAAAAGTAGATCAAGCGATAAGGCCATTCGTTCCCGGTGTCTGTCTGCAGTGTTTCTTCACAGGACTGATATGTACTCACACACCACTTTATATATACTGTATATATATATATATATATATATATATATATATATATATATATATGTATGTGTGTGTGTGTGTGTGTGTGTGTGTGTGTGTGTGTGTGTGTCCCCTGTGGTGCAAGAGTGAAAGTGGTCAGTCTTAACTAGAGAATGCTTGTCAAGATATCTGTCAGTGATGTAAGTATGACAGCTAAAAGGATGAAGAAATAAATGTTGACCGGAGCTGATGACAGGCGAGATACTGTGGCACGGTGGTGAAACACTGATTGAGAAGCTGTCCCAGGGTGTAAGGTATGCCTGGATGGGGGAACGGTTCCGTTGGAATTCTTACTTTGTATACAAGTAACGTTGATGATTTACCAATGTCAAATGTACATACAGTATTTGGAATCATTATGGTTGGATTTTGATTGAGATGCGGGAGGACTGATAGGTGAAGAGTACTGTGTGGTTAACTAAGGGAGGTGTTTAGATCAAGCTGTTGACCGTATTATTAGAGATGCACTGTAGAGGTAGTTGAGGATGTCTAATACAGTATTTGATACTTGTTAAAGTGACTTCAGAGTTTCATGATGGAGGTCAAGTGTGATTTAGAATATTATGTAGACAATAATTGTTAAGAAGAGAGTTTGAAGAAAAACTGCCAAGATTAGTGAGAAAGTTTGAATGTGTAGGAAGTAACTATGTGCAAGAGTAAAGCCATAGGATATTTGGAAAACAGGCAGATTGGGCAGTGAATGTTTTTATGGATGAATGGAGGTGGTCGATTGCAAAGGTATTTAGGATGAAATGTAATGGATGGTGATTGAAAAAAAGAAAAGGTGAATCCCAGAAAGATATGGAAGGGAAGGGTCAATGGGAACTAAATTTCAGTGTGTGTGGAGGGATTGTTAAGCCAACTCCCCTCCATGGTAGTGAGGTGTGGATATTGAATCCAGGTACAGGAGTCTGGGCACAAAATATAGGTTGTGACTGACGCAGAGGTCGTAGGGAGATCAAGCATGTGTTGATTTTTTTTTTTTTTTTTTTTTTTTTTTTTGTGTCTGTGGAAAACTAGGAAAATATTCAGCATAAGGGGATTCATCCTTCATTCCGCAGTCCAAGGACAGTTGTGATAGTGATCAAGGGAAAGAAGTTATTGGTAAAAAAAATCATAAAAAATTAATTGCATATCTTGTTTCTCTAACTGTGCCATGTCTTTGCATGACAGAATCTTGTCAATTGATTACCTTTAACTGAACTCTTCAGGTATGTGATGCATTTATTATTATTATTATTATTATTATTATTATTATTATTATTATTATTATTATTATTATCGTCTCTCTTTCTATACTCACTCGTCACGTAATAGAGAAGTATTTTAACGAATAATTTATTATGAACAAAAATGATTCATTTTCATACGTTGTTCTAAAGCAGGTTCTATTATTCCTAAGAGAATAGAAGTTAAGAAACACCTTACCCACGTGTCAAGCCTCAATTGTTCAATGAACATAAGTTACATGTGGTGCTGACGCATTCTCTCCTTGTCATTCTTGCGGGATACATTTTGTTTGCTTGCTTGCATCTCTTGCAATGTAGCGCGTGCGTCGCAATTCGAACAGCGTGGAAGACTTACTCTCGAGCTTTTTAGAGAGACGGTTCCTCCCCCGTCAGTCCTA
>NC_089796.1:66326362-66328862 GCF_040412425.1 Macrobrachium rosenbergii | reverse complement strand
GTGTGGAACGTTGCTTCACCAGTGAACATTAGATTATTAAAAAATGCATAATCAGTATGAATGCTTTCACTGAGCTGATTACAGAAAGTCAGTAGTGTAAGATAATCGTCCTCTAACAGCTTTTGATGCATTTAGAATCTGTACGCTTTCATTTCAAGTCTTTTTCCGCAGAATCTTATGCACGGTAGATTTTGGAAGCCTCCTCTTCGACTTTTTCTCGGACTTTTTCCGAAGGATTGTTCTACAGACGCTACGGTTCCTTCGTCGACCTGGCTATGCAATTCCTGTGCGGTGCTGCTTTATTGAAGTGGGTTGTAAACCTCCTTTGGACAGTGACAGTAGCTCGGCCAACCAAAGAACAGTTTACTTTCTCTACTAGTGAAGCCATGAGTCAACAGCAGTTTTGTAAAAGAAGTAATTTTTAAGTTTCAGAAATTGCGACAAATATTTGATAAAACAAATATTATAAATAAAACTTCAGAGGAACAGAAAAACTAGACACATCAAGCTTTCTCATCCTTTTTACAGATTAATTCTATCGTGTATAGTTAAGAAACCACAAGTATTTTTAATTGCACCATGGCTTTATGGATACCCCATATATATATATATATATATATATATATATATATATATATATATATATATATATATATATATATATATATATATATATATATATATATATATATATATATATATATATATATATATTGTGTGCATGCTAACAAATTATTGTACACGCTAGTATAAACTCAAGCGTGTAAGTTTATAAATGCCACGTGTGCGTATTTAGCTAATTCTTCTGAGAATGTGTTCGTATAGACACAATGGGGCATGTTAATTTAGGTAAATATGTAATTACACAGTGTCTTAATTCCACGGAATAAGTGCGTCACTTCACTTTTACGCAATGGCCTACAAAAGTTCGTCGTTGTAACGACCACATTCCATCGCTGTGAATCAATAACTTAACGAATGACGTAAACCTTAATGAAATTTAGGGGACATTATTGCTCATCACGAAGGTGGCCTTCTCAGCGCCTCTTCTTTACTGCAGGTCTTGCTCAGTCCTTATTGTTTAACTTTCTTCTTCTTCTTTCATTTTGTTAGGACGTTGTAGAGACAGTTACTGTGAAAACAACCCAATTGTAACAGGATTGCATTCCTCAAGTGGAAGCCGCCATAATTAGGCATATGCTACCTCGTCTCCTTTGGTGTTATGACAAGGAAACCGAGACGGTTAAAGCACAAGAACAATTCTTTGCCATTTTACAGAAATGGAAGAAAGATTGAATCTTACGGTGCCCCTTCTGACTCCTCGGGAAATTGTACCCCAGAAGGGAAGTCACCAAGGCTCACACTGTGATCTGCCTTCCAGGTTAGACACTGGTGTAGTCAACCTCTAAAGACTGGAAGGGACACTTAAGAATGTTTTTCCACTGTGATATGTTTGTGTGAAGTGATTGCGTAAACAGTGTTTCTGTTCTTGGGAAACTTTCATCTTCTCGAAAGGCCTACGGAGTGCTCATGACGCGATAAAATCTCTTGTGCTTCATTTATGCCAAGACCTTTGAAAGGCGTTGCAAAAAAAGAATTGCAAGAGACTGTATTTGACGCGCGATGAAGAAGGGATAGCCTGAAGCAAACTGTATGACATGTTCGCCTGGGTAAGATTGCCAGTGACTTTCGCGCAAGAACAACGCCTTTGCTCTAAAACTCAGACGAATTAAATTTTCTTGACACTTCAGCCTGATGTTGAATTGGGATAAGCGAGTTTTGGGAACATAATTAAGAATGCTTGCAGATGTTCCAATGAACCAATGAATTAAAAAGCATGAGTAATGTTGTGCTACAGATTCCTGGGAGTTTATATCACTCACACAGATTTCAATTTATTTGGGACCGACTTTGAGTTTTGAGTTCATTGTATCAAAGGTGAAAATGTGAAATGTTAACCTGCAGATTGCGAGTAGCACCCTAGGCTGATTAGCGGCATATAGAGAGTAGCACATCAGTTGTACTGCGTCGATGCTATGTGTATTTTGTTACTAGGTGAGCTAAAATTGGAGAGAATTGAAGATTAAAGCACCTAGTCTTAAGCAAGTGTGAAAACCACCTTTATTGTATGGTGGAATAAAGACCATAACATCCTTGCAGCTCCATGGACTTGAAGCTTTTTTAAGAACTTGTAAATACTGGCGTTACACGAAACTAGATCTTGGCTGTGCAATAATAGCAACACCTGTTACTTGTTCACCTGTCGCTCAATTCATCGTCCGTGTATGACAACACACTTTCTCCCCGTGTCAGTGACCAGAGATATTGTTATGGAAGTCGTCTCAAAGAAAGAACATTAACATTCGTTGAATATGTCTTTGTATTGTACTAAGCTCCTCTCTCCCTACTCACGTTCTTATAAGCTCCCCCCCCCTCATCTCCTTCTAATCCTGCCAGAGTTCCTTCTTATCTAAGAAGTTTTGAACCATAACACACGCTG
>NC_089796.1:66313862-66321362 GCF_040412425.1 Macrobrachium rosenbergii | reverse complement strand
TACAAACCAGCACGCCTCATTTCGGGGGTTTTCCAAGAAAAGTCGCTGCGCTATCGGGCGACAAGAACCAGTTTCCGAATTATTGTTGTTAAGTCTAACTCCTGATAGTCGAGTGGTGCACCCTTGAGCAGTCTTCTCTGGCGACGTGATTGCCCGTCATAGCTTTCTGTATGAAACTGTACGATACCAAAGGCGCTCTAGATTCATTTTAAATATATTTTAACTCTGAGTTTAAGCCTTGGGAAATTAGTAAATGATCCCGCAAAACCTTGGTTTGAGTGAAAATGTCGGGTGATAATTTGCAAGCAGTTATAATTTAACATACTTTTGCACATTTTTTTGCATTGCCATATATATATATATATATATATATATATATATATATATATATATATATATATATAAAATTATATGTGTGTGCGTGTTTGATGCTTAATACAAATGAAAAAATTACCTCCCGTCTGTCCAGCATAAAATTTATGGGAATAACATAGGGTCTGATTAGAGTAACCCATTCGATTCTTATTAACATCATACCTGTTGTGTAGCTGAATATGGCAAAAATGAAAAGAAGACTTGAACATGGAGAATTATAAGTGGACGATTTATATTTTCAAAGTGATGGGATGTTTTGAAAAGATGGTTCTAACTTTGCTAATTTTTTTTTTAGTTCCTTTCCGGAATATGTCCATAAGAAAGTTAACTAATTAATTAATTATTCCTAGTGCATTTTATGAGCACTATGAATATCGAATCTTTGTCAGTTATGAAAGACGTGCGTCAGAAAACAATGCATAGTTTTATTTCCTTTTTTAAAAAGTAAATTTATTATTACGTAAAATATTCAACTTTAAAGTAGGCTTTCCTTCGTTGACCTCCGTCTCACTGCGGTTTTCCCAGGTATCAGAAAGAGTCATCATATTTAGACCAGAAAAAATCCTTGGTGGAAACTATAATTATATTGGCAATGCCAGAGAGGGTGTTAATCGCTTATTCGCAAGCTTTCGCTGTAGGTAACCTTATCAAGAGGCTGAAATCAGTGACAAAAATTACAAAAATCATTGAAAACACAATCAAACGAATTGTTTTACTAAAACTTCACAGGATGGATGAAACCAGCATAAAGAAATTAAAAATATTAACAATACAAATGGAACGCAAGATTGGAGAAGTTGCTAAAACAAACGGAAATTATATTGAAAGGTAAACCTAGGTATGGAGGTTGTCTGTGTATGTGTGTGCGTGTGTATGTATGTGCATTTCTACTGTCTGATAGACACTTCTAAGGAGAACGAAATAAAAAGTTACTTTCTTCTTACGAGGTCTTAAGATGGGTCAGTTTTCAGAGGATGTAAAGGTCAGAAGAGGTCGGAAATGAAGAAAGCTCTAAAAGAACTCGTCTTTGAACTTCGTTTCAATGGAAAACAAACGGGTGGGGCCCATAGGTTCTTCAACTACGAAGGCAAACAACGACGTCTTTCAGGATCTTCACAAACAAAAACAAAGACAAAAAACGGTGTCTGGATACCAAAGGTTGTATTCACGAGTCTTAATTAACCAGGGGAAAGCAGCAACAAAATCAACACAAACAAATGTGAACTTTTATCAGTTATCAAGGTCATCTTCAACGGATGTGAAAGGATAGTAAATGAACCCACTTGTTCTCTGCATATATATACTTTGAAATAATAATTGATGCATCACTTGTAGGCTGGGCCACCTTGCTGCTGATGAGACTTCCCGTCAACGCCGCCGTTGAGGCGAATGTGATGTTGACATTTAAATTTTCGTTTTGTTGAGTGTTGAGACGAATGTCCTCCAGGATTCTGCGAACATTTGTATTTTCTTGCTTTTGACGTACCTGGGCATTAGTTTGCCTGTCCCCACTGGGCTCAGCACATGGTTAAAAAAAAAGTGCTGTCACTTGTGGCCTAGCACTCGCTAGACCCGAGTTCGACTCTCCGGTCGGTTAATGAAGAGATAGAGGAATTTATTTCTAGTGATAGAAATTCATTTCTCGCTATAATGTGGTTCGGATTCCACAATAAGCTGTAGGGCCCGTTGCTAAGTAACCAATTGGTTCTTAGCCACGCTAAATAAGTCTAATCCTTTGGGCCAGCCTAGGAGAGATGTTAATCAGCTCAGTGGTCTGGTAAAACTAAGGTATACTTATAACTCCGGGATATATTGAAAAAACAAGTATTTTTGTCGCTATATAACATTGGGATATATTGAAAAAAAAAGTGTTTTTGTCACTTTATAACCTTGGGGAATATCGAAAAAAATGTTTTGTCACTTATAACCTTGGATATATTGGAAAAAACTTTGTCACTTTGTAACCTTGGGATATGTTTAAGAAAGCGTCTTGTCACTTTATTACCTTGGGATATATAAAAAAAAGTGTTAGTTTATAACCTTGAGATATAGGCTATTGACCAAAAAGTGTTTGTCACTTTATAACCTTGAGAAATATTGGAAAAAAAGGTGTTATCTTCACATTATAACCTTGGGATATATTGAAAAAGTTTCTGTCGCTTTATATCCTTGGGATATATTTGAAAAAGTGTTTGTCACTTTATAACCTTGGAATATATTTGAAAAGAAGGTGTTTTGTCACTATATAACCTTGGGATACATTAAAAAAAAAAAGTGTTCTTGTCACTTTATAACCTAGGCATATATTGCAGATTGTGTGGGGGGGGTGATGTTTCAGAGTTACTTTTTGTATTAAAGGTAACAGGAATGAACGATTTATTTCAATATTCTGAAATGCATTTAGGCCTATCTCAGATTTTATCGTTTCTCTATACGTTCAGACCAGTGGCCGTAATGTCCATGCAACGATGTCTTTTGAAGCACACCATAGCGTTTTTTATCCCAAGGTTCGTAAATACGGGAGTGATTTGTGCCGTGTGTTTGTGAGAATAGTTTAGTGTAGTTGTTTTCGTAGACACAAAGGTGATCTTCCTATTGATATTTTTTGTGTGATTCCCTTTATACATGTTCTGCAGTATGTTACAAGGAAAACAGATTGTGAACACTTAACCTTGAAGTGCTGGTAGTCGTGGCCTCCCCCTTCCCCCCCTATCCCTCTCAAAGCAGGTTTACAAAAATAATTTAATCTGCAAACTAACATAAGTCAGGTTAAAAATGTGATATGATAATAGAAAATTATACAGCCACCTCCCAAACCCATTAACCAGTCACAAAATGAAAAAATGTGGGATTAATTCCCATCCTGTCATTAGGTATCTTCCATTTTAACTTTTTCTATCTATGTCCCCAGTTCACTTAAGTGGCCACCTTCCTGTGCATGACTTTGCATGGCTAACTATGGCTGTCCATGGCTTCCATGAGCACTTGCATGAAACATCTGTAGAGAGGAAACATCCCTCATTAGACTTAATCTGTGACACTCCATAACACCACAAAATAAATAATAAGAAATGGTAACAAAATAATAGGCCACTAAATTGTGAAGTTATCGTTAGAAAGTCCTTCTCACTCGGCTCCCCTAAATCAAAATGTATGGCTTTTTTTTTTAAAAGCTCTCAACCTCACCCTACAAACCGCTTTACATATCACACAAACGTATGAACATCTTTCCACAGCACACTCATGTCTGTATCTAAACCAGAAATAGCTTTTCGAACATTTGAGACAAAATGCTGATAACACTTCCTCGCAAGGTTGTCTCCAAATCTTCAAGGTGACTTTTGCCCCAGCATAAGTTTACAGATGATTGGGCTTGCAAATACCATCCACCTGTACATTCACTGATCATCGTAAAAACATTACATGTCACATATTTACGAACTCAAGGAAACGTATATATTGCTAAGAGTTAAGTCTCTCAAGGCAACTCGCCTTTCAAGAATAAAGTAAAAGTCACTTTGTTAATTAAGTTCGTTTGCCGACACGCTGACAGTGGGTCATGGAGATTTGCCCCTCCAATCTCATTCTGATTTCCCTTGTCACTTTTAATCTTCTTTTGAGCTCTGTGACTGCGATAAACCTTATTCCAGATACTGACCCAAACTCGGAGAAGCCTGAATGACCCAAGTCACTGATTAAAGGCATCCACGCCTTCTGTATGGCTTGAGGCACCGATTAACCAGCCAGCCTTCACCAAAAGAGAAAGCTGGATGCATTTAACCACCCAGCCTTAGCCCAAAGAGAAAGTTGGACATACCCAGAATGCATCTGGAATCAAAAGCCGGTAATCCGAGGAGCTAATAAATAGCCCCCCATCGCAGGAATTCAAAACGTTTCCATTTCAAAGAGCAATTCTTACATAGACCTGACCTGCCATGCTGAAGTGTTTTATGAAAAGAGGACTTCTGTCGCCCTCAGCGCTAGCCTTTTATCCTCGCTATTACAGCTAATACATCCAGTGATTGTATGCCTTTCTCTTTTGCAGAAAGGAGTGCTTGCCACTGTGAATCCCTCTGCCACGACTGTATGCTTGTTGGTTGCACTGAAGAAATTCCAGTTGCAACCTTATGAACCGTGCCATTGAAGTATAATTCCCGGCACCCATTTGATGACTGTTATTCATTTTATGTGCTGCAGCAGGACCCCAGTGGCCTGCCTTATTCCTCCTTATCTTCTGATTTTGTATTGTAAATACATGTAATTTAGTTATCCTAAGAGTTAATCTCCAGAATCCCTCTACAGTAGAGCCTTCAGCCCCTGTTCCCCCATATGATTTTTGCTCTTGGAGGTGATGCAGTCAAATTAACTACATCCTTTTGTAAGCTTTCTTTAACCCCCCTCCCCACCTTCAAGTGTAAGAATATGCATATGTATGTATATATGTGTATATATACATACATACATATATATATATATATATATATATATATATATATATATATATATATATATATATATATATATATATATATCTTTATAATATATGTGTGTGTATGTATAATGTACTGGCTGTGATATAAATGAGTTTATATACCGTATACAGTATACACATAGACAAATTTGATATGTACATTGTATTAATTTTGTTTGTATTTCTAGATGAATACGTGTTTTATTTTCATGAAACACTTATGCTCCAACACATACTGTATAATAGCATTAGTTAAAGTAATAATTTAATGTAGTGTTTAGGTTAGAAATTATATAACCAAGTACTAATTCAAACCCTTGGTGAAACTGACCGACTGATTGGTTTCTGTAGACGGACGTCTCAAACACACACTGCAGTGGTCTTGGACGCCCTGTAATGTGGCTTGATTATTAATCAATAACAATATTATAAGAGTTGTAAGATTTCGAACTTTTAAAAAGAGAAATATTTATAATAGGCATCCAGGTAAGATGTTAGTGCAACGCACTACTACCCTAAAACAATTCTCCTTGTGCTTTTTAAGCATTTTTTTTTTTACATTTATATCCATTTATTTATTCCTTAATTTATCTTTTTTCTAATAACTGATCTTCTATTATCTTCCGTAATAGTTTTCAAATGAACACCATTATTCTTTGGAAACTTGAATTTCATGTGAGAGAGAGAGAGAGAGAGAGAGAGAGAGAGAGAGAGAGAGAGAGAGAGAGAGAGATTGACTCGTGTAAATAGTGAAAATTCCTCCAGATTGCCATTCCTGTTAGTAGGTCAAAGTCGTGCAGATGGCAA
Source organism: Macrobrachium rosenbergii (assembly GCF_040412425.1). NCBI lineage: Eukaryota > Metazoa > Arthropoda > Malacostraca > Decapoda > Palaemonidae > Macrobrachium > Macrobrachium rosenbergii. Next base: position 66,315,709 of record NC_089796.1, on the reverse strand, counting down.
GCTCTTGTTTGTGCCAAGAATGTTACAAAAGCTGGGCAACAGAACGCTCCCACGTTGTACGTTGGCCCAGTGCCTACCCTGGGTTTTGTGTTGTGTTTAAAAGTCTGTTCTAAATTTAGCGTGCGTTTTCAATTCTGTTACAGTTGGCCTGTGTGGTTGATTCGATTTGGCGTTTTTTAAGGAGATAAGTTTAATTTTTCATTTTTCCACACATTCAAATAAACTAGACGGGCTTCTTGTTATTGATTTTATTTCTGTTGCTGCTTTTAGTTTTCTGTAAAAAAAAAACATGAGATGGCTTTTTCTGTCCGCCCTCAGATCTTAAAAACTACTGAGGCTAGAGGGCTGCAAATTCATATGTTAATCATCCACCCACCAGTCATCAAACATACCAGATTTGATTTAAGGTGTAAGTTAACTATTGTCGTGCGTCTGGCACCGCAACAACACAGGCCACCACGGCCGGCTGAGAGTTTCATGGGCCGTGGCTGAGAGTTTCATACAGCATTATACACTATTTCATTTTGTTTCACTTTGTTTGGATTTATGTACAGCCCTCCACAGGGATAATTCCCTGTCTGGCGGGCCCTTGTACGTTTTCAAAATAAGGTGCTTCTTATATTTTATAATTGTCTTTCAGTGTTTTCTCGTCAGTATCGTAGCTCCTGCAGGACAGGAGAGTCTATAGTTCTTTTTTTCATTTGCTTTCTTATTATTAAATTGCATAGAAGATTATTAGTCAAAGCCATGACCCGTATTATTTTTCACCTTTGACACACATTCTTTATATACTGTGCACTTATTGCCATCATATGTTTTATGACCTTTCTTTACACAATTTTTACACTCGTAGATGTTGTCAGCACATTCATTTGATTTGTGATTTTCAGCACATTTAGGGCAAGCTTGGTCATTTCTACAATTTGCTGCCCTGTGACCAAATTCCTGACATTTATAGCATTCATAGGGCACGTAACAGTCGAATACTTTGCAATGGCAATACATTGTACACAATTTGTCACCTCTATCATAGATAGCCTTTCGTATTTGTGATGTGCATTTGATGATACAGTGTTTACATTTGTCATCTTTGGATATCATTTCCTTTACAATTTTCAGGTCGTCATTTTCAGGAATGAGGTTACCTATCCATGGGTTTTTCTTTACACTGTTATCGACAATGTCATCTTCATCCTTCGGGACATGACTACTATTATTTTTGGTTTAAGTTTACCCTTCTTATTTACTGATAAAGTGTTGATACTCTGAATCTCCATTTTTGCCTTTTCTAAGTTTTTTCCTGTCTGGAAATCGTAAAAATAAGTGTCCATCTTGTTGTTTTAACCTGGTCAACTGGCGCTGTTATTTTACTCATTTGTCGCTTTTCATTAGCTGCTGTGCTCTCTTCGTTTGTAGATTTGATCAGAAGCACTCTTTTTGTCTTTTGTGGTTCAGCATAAGTTTTGTCCATGTTTGTCATGGTCTTTACATCTTTATCTACATTGTCAATTTTGTTTTGGATTTCATCAATGTTGATCATTATTATGTCACTAGTTTTCTGAGCCGAATCCTCAATCTCTGTGTTTTCTTTTGTTTCTTGAAGTTCATCTTCAGTGAGTTTTTTGTGTGTTCTTTGTTTAGGCCTCTTGCAGTTATTACAGATGTACAATATGTTATCACTACGAAGTATGGGTGTATATCCGACCTCGATGCCCGAACATTCATACGTCACACGTTTCACAGCAAGTTCCTTCCTCATCATCTTCCCCAGAGCAATGTCCGCAGGTTGTTGACTCACTCTCGATTTAGGTCGACTCATCCTTCTCTAGTATTTTATTTAGTGTTCC
>NC_089796.1:66123862-66308862 GCF_040412425.1 Macrobrachium rosenbergii | reverse complement strand
AAGTAAGCTGGAAGAAAGACTATGAATGGGGTACAGTAAAAGGAACAAAAGGGGTTGCAGCTAGGGGCCGAAGGGACGCTGTAAAGAACCATAAGAAGTAATGCCTACAGTGCACTGCATGAGGTGCACTGATGGCACTACCCCCCCTACAGGGGTATAGCTACTGATAAGCAGATGTTGAAATCCACAAAATTGTTTATTAGTGTGATGAGCTAGAAGAAGTATTCTCTAGGGGGAAAAAATAAGTGGTCTTATGTCTCTGAATCATAAAATGATTGAAATACACAGTGCACAATACTGTATACTATAAAGTATACTGTGCATTGTGTTTATCAAATACCATTGAGTTTATTACCACAAAATTTAGGCTCTAAACTATACCTTTAGTATTAGGAGTCAAGATGTTGCTGTACCGTTTTTCATAAAGTTAATTTAGTCATTGTGTTATATTGTATTAATTTAAAGGGCAAGAAGCATGTCTAGTGTGATCCTCTTCTTTGTATTTTTTGTATGATACTTCCCCAAATTTCCTTGTCATTCTGTCAGTTTTATTTTTGACTCCAGGGTTCCCTGGAATGCTCCTCTTATTGATATTTTGTGTATTTTTGTATCTTTTAAACTGCTTACTTTATCATTTCAGGATGGGTCAAGACTAAAAGTAGCTATCAACATTGATACAGGCATGTCCAGATATGGGGTGCAACCAGAAGATCTTCCTAATATGATCAAGGCCTTGGACGAAATGGATGTCGAAATATGTTCCTTGTACACCCACTTCCAGTCAGCCATTACTGAGAAAGCAAAGAACCAAAAACAAATGGACACCTTCCTGAATGCTACTGAGCCATACAAGTAAATGTTTATTTTTGGTGCTTTTTATTATGATGAAAACGCTTTCTTTCTGTCTTGTCCATTTTACACTTGAGACTATTACTGTATTTGTAATAAGAGCAATTGTAACATATTTGAGCAAACATAAAAGTGTACCATCAAATTCAGTCCTCTCTTCATGAAACATTAAAACAGAACTAGATTGGAAGAGGGGCCATTTGTCAGTAACAACTTAATAAGGTGAACAAAGTCTTTATAACCATGAGCTATTTAAAAGTACCGATAAATCATATCGATTTTCCATACGTCCAAGAGCCGTAGTTTCCAGATGAGAAGAGCATAAGAGGTGCAGCATGCCACAGTATGTCAAACAGTATCTCCCAGGAATGATTGCATTCTCATTAACAATCACATTAGGGTGGTAGGTTTTTGGTGGAGTTCTTTATATAACATGTTCAAGTTGATCACAAATAACGACTTGGTAATCCTTTTAAAGTTGATCACAGGTAAAACTGTAACATTTTTATCAAAGTATTTAGATCTTATGGTAGATGAAGAGCTAAAGCTACATTCGCACAAACAGTGATGCCTTTTCTTTGCTCTTGTGCAGAAAGACAGAACCAGTTTAATTAATTCTTAGAAATAATTTTCTTGAATAATTTCAGAATATGTAAGGTTTATTATCCCTCTTTCACAGGAGTAGGAACATTACACGGCATGTTGCAGCAACAACTGCGTGTGTACAAGGCATTGGCACTGACTTGGATTTTATACGACCAGGGGGTGCCATAACTGGATTATGTTCAGGTTTGATTAGTTCTCTTAATGCATCTTGTTTATATTTCTAGCATTTATTTGTAGTTTTGGGCAATACCTGTTATTATGCAAATTCAAATGCAACTACAGTAATCTAGGGTTAGCATGTTACAAATAGTTTTGATTCTACAAAGTTGATATAAACTAGTTTTAAATGAAAATAATTCACACAGGATGACATTTCCTTCCTCTGTTTGTCTCATTTTACCAAGAAAGTTGAGAAGCATGATAAGTTACTACAGTAACAAAATTTTCATGATACAAATATCACTATGCTTGCAAAAATACAAACAAGTGCCTCATATACCCTCATGCTTCAAAAATCATTTTCAAGAAGGGTCAAATTCTCACAAATTCCTCCCCTCTATTTTTCAGTATAATGCTTGAGTCTGCAAACCTTGTAAATAATTTCCTTTTCTGACGATTATCTTTTTCTTGAAAGGTTTTGTCTTTTCCTACATTTTATTAAAAGGGGCCCTCAGGCTGTTCTACAAAATCCAAGGCTGTGGCATCCAACCGAGGAAGCTTGTGGTTGTCACAGAGGTTACCAGCAAGATGTGCCTGCTTCCTTTCATTTGGGATTTGGTTGCCTCGTCTCCCCCGGAGTGAGACATCTTCAAGAGTTTATGCAGGGAAGGCCTTGCAATTCTTAATTGATAGAAATGAGTTCTTGGTGACAAAAGTAATCTTATTGAGCAAATAAGGTTCCCTCTCAAAAGGATATCCTTTAGGCATGGTGAATAGTCCAGGTTTAGTTAACACTATGCCTTGTCTAACATGCTGTTGAAAGAACAGGGTCCAGTCTTCAGAATTTTTATTGATTCTCTTTCCCGCTGACTTGTGAGAGCTGCAGCTCTTCAACCCTCAAGACCCCGTCTTCTTTCCACAAAGGCTGGTTAGGAGTTTCGGGAAGGGCCTCACAACCATGGCAACAAGAGCATCTGCATTTTTATTGGAGACCTGTGTCCTCTTCTTCTTCAGCCTCCTCTTCCATAAAAACAGCAAAGCAAGAACAGTGGAAGTCTCTACTCAGGTTGAGGTTGATTAAGCAGCAGTTTTTGAGGTTGACCACTCCATACTAACAGAAACATCCTTATCAGTCAAGAAGGCTATGAGTGTCCTGCCAGCATTGCACTCCTTACTCCATCTCTGATCTAGTAAGGGAAAATTAGCCACAACTATTTCCCCAAGAAGAGGTGGTGGGAGATGAAATTTTTGGACATCCCCCATCATCATACCCTCTGGTGAGGGCCTTAGTCTTTAGGATAAATGGAAATCCTAGAAAAAAGATTTGAATGGAGCTCCTGAGTAGTAAATGTCCTGCACTTCGAATGTGTTATGCTGTACATTTCGAAGGAGATAAGCTCCAATGTCGCACCAGCCACTTACATTTGATTCTAACACCCCCAGCATGGAAGTTTGCAACCCATGGATGAGGCAGTGGAATCCATGTCATAAAAGGAAATAATTTAGGGGCTTTTCTCAGCTGTATAACCAGTTCTTCACCATCCCAAAGGACTTCTGGGTTGGACACCAGTTATACATCAAAACTGTCTGATTGAATTTCTGTGGTTGAATTCCTTCAGGATGGAAACCTAGTTCACAGGGAGATTGATTAGACATTTCTTGCAGACACTATCCTCATTTACTTGACCATCCCCATCCACCCACCTTAAAAGAAGGTATCTGCACTTTGGGAAGGAAAGGTGTACCATATTTAGAGCCAGTGCTTCAGCCTGTTAACAGCACTGCTATGGAACCAATGGAGCCCAGTCCCACATAATAGGTTTCTGCCACAGATGTTATCTAGATGATTGGTTGGTAACAGCTGCTTTTTATTAAGAATTCCTGCAGCATTGGAAGTTTTTCTACAGCCTTGCCAGTGTTTAGGACTAAAGGTTAATCAGAGAAAGTTAGATCGGCTCCCATCCATGGCAGTTAAGTATTTTGGAGGGTGCACTGACTATGCCCAGGAGGCAGTTAATCAGTCAAAAGGTGTTATCACCCATACACAGATCTTTGGTGGTGATGGTATGATACATGATGGTCATTGAGAAGTTGGTTCTCCTCAGCAGATTCAGGGTCCATTCCCATATCTCCAGTTGGTTGGTGCTGGAAGGCCTTGTCTGTGGAGAGCAACTATCCAGTACCAGTGACAGCTAAAGTGCTACAGAGTAAACTTGGTGGTGGAAAGAGAGCCAGGCAACTTGTATTAAGGCATTCCCTTTTTTCTGCCATATCAGGAGGCCTTCATGTTTACAAGTGCTTTCAGCTTGAGGAGCTTGTATCCTGGATCTTAAAACAAGCAGCTTGTGGCTGCAGAAAGAACACCACCACCACATCAGTGTATTGAACTTTGGCAGCATCTAAGTCCAGTGTTTATGATTATATATGCAGAGGGTCAAAGTGTTGGGATTACGTCTATCAGCGCCCCCTCAAATTGGGACCACCTTGACGTGGTGAGGGGGCTCTCGAACCTAGGGATCTATTTTTTTTTCCCCCTAAGTTTGATCCCAAGTGTCCCACATATAATAATACACTTTAGTAGAAATTTTGTGGATTTTTCCACTTTTGTCAAAATTACCAAAATTAATAAATATTAAGGGTTTCATAGCATGGAGCAGTTTATTCTTAATGTAAAATAGTGGGAACTAGTAGAACCATCATTCCATGGATTAATGCAAAGACCTGTTTTTTCATGCACGGATACTATCTATCTAAAAAGCTGGCCATGCATCCCTGGCGGGCCTATTGGGAACAGGACAGTAGAACACAATATGCAAAAGTTAGCCTATATTGTGATTTGGATGGGGATCTCCAAATCTTAATTTATTACATTACACTCAGTCCCAATAAGCAAGGGGTTTTGCTTACACTTGGGCCATACTAATCATGAAATACCATCCCATTTTGGGTGGGTAGGGACGCAGATATTAGGGATTTTCAGTGACCAGAAGTGCCATTAGTGGAACATTCAAATTCATAAAAGCCAATGATATCAAGTTTTTCAAGATTTATTAAATTTTTTTTTTTTATCCAATACTTCTTGCAATGGGTCAAGGGCAGTTCACCAGGAGCAGTGACATTAATAGTAAGGAATAACAGATTTGGCTGTAAAACTACCATTCATTTTATAAAAAAAAAGCCCATGGATATGGCACAACGAAGAACATCCTGTTCCAGAAAATCAATTCCTTGGGACTAAGATGTGGATAAAGTCAGGGGAGTCTTTTAACTTGAAGTGAGCACAGTCAGAAGATAGGTAAGCCATTCATGATGTGGCTATACAAGGTAATGTCCTAGGAGATCAACATTTTGATCCAAAAATTTAAAAAGATTTAAACTCAGGTAATCGACTTCAGGGTCCAAGCTGGTTCATTTTAAACACACCAATTATTTGGACCAGACAATTGGTCCAGGTTTTTGTATTAAAGCTCAAAGCAGATCTTTCCAGCCATGTATCCAGAACATTATTGATCTCAAATACCTACACAGGATGTGGAGTATGGGGATGACTTAAGGGCGTGGTTTTCTCCATGGCTATAATTTGATTTTGCAGCTCTTGGGCCCAATCAGCATTTTTTCTACAAATGACCAAATAGGTGAAATTAAAGTAGCTTTGACCAGTGTTGGACACTGGGTTGTACACAGGAACAGTGGTTTTCTGTTACACAAAGATGAGTGGTATAATGCCATCTTGATCTGACTCCCTTATATACCTGTTCAGCAGCATTTGCTAATTTTACTGAGTGTACTTCTTTTTATGGTGTAACTAGTATGCAAGTTAAATGTGTTTGGGCTAATGGTCAAAATAAAAGAAAATAAACCAGGAACTGTTAAAAGAAAGATGGAGGTTCCAAGGATTGAACATTTGGATCAATGTGCTGCCCCTTGTCCCAGGGCATCTCCAATGTTCTGACTGTTAAAAACATGGCCATTCAACAAAAAGATGTAGTCACATTTAATCTCCATATCAAGCTTGTGCAGTCATGCTAGTCTGAAGGCCACTCTGACAAATTGGAAATATAAAAGCTTATAAATGTGTAGTGTTTAAATGCCACTGCAAAACCTAAAACTGATTGTTGTTGACATTACTATGAACAGTAACCAAATTTCTGTTACATTTAAGTTTGTATTTTAATCAAAGGTTAGTAAGATTGATTTCTCAAGTGTTTTAGTTTTTTTATCAACATATCAAAGAATGGTAATTCAAGTTATCTAAATGTCATCAGCAGCAGTTGAAAAAGTCCCAAAGGGCTTTACAGTAGTTCCCCCTTCAAAAAAAATGGCATTGTCATTCATAGTGGGACAAAAGGTGGTTTCAGATAACAACAAACCATTCGTTTTCTCTTTTCTGAGTGAAAATTAATATTTTTCAATAGTGCTTCTATTTGGGTTAAATTATTTTGATTCAACATTTAAATTGAAATTTCTGGGGAAACAATTTCAGAAACCAAAGGATCTAAAGCTCACTTTATTAAAGAAACTCTTACAATTCAAAGAGTCAGGATGCAGGAAGAATAACAATGCAACAGTACTGGCTGATTACTAAATTTTGTCCTGTGGGTTTATTCAACTGGTGCTAACTTGAAACAACCTTTAAAATCTCTAGATGCTTTAATTGCTGAGGTTGTAGTTGTACAGGCAGACACACAAACAAGTGTAGCTTGCTAGCAGAGGCAGGCCAACCTAGCATCCATTAAGAGGTGTTTTAAGAAGAGGCCATCCTGACAAAAGATGATTTTCTTTTGCATCAAATAAACTCAATCAAAATTGGTTGTTGACCCAAATCAAAACTCATTTTAATAAAAACTAATTTTCTATTAATTACATAACATGATAGTCATAATTTACCCAAGAAATAAATCTTGTTTCAGACCATGCTTAGGAAAAGGGAAAAATATACAGAAGATTTAATATCTTTCAAAAGAAATATATGACTACTCTGAAATGTGCATTCATTATGATGTGTCATCTGCTCCAGTAATCCTCATCATCTTCCAGATGGATCCAAAATTGCAGCTGGAGTTGGTTACATTTAGACAAGTTCAAGCTGATAAAACTATCCAAAGAGTTTCACTCTAATAAAACCAGTATTGAGAGCTGAATGGAACCTGTTCTTGGCTCTCAAGATTATAACAGAAAAAGAGGTTCATTCTGCACTCAGTCTTCAGTGACTGCAGAAGTTAATTGAAGCAATAGGATCATTTTTCAAATAATCACTTTGTCCAAAATATCCAACGGGAAATATTATTACAGTTGGCCTTCAATTTGAAATTTTTTTCACAGATCAAGTATGCAAACTGAACAACACAGATGTATATGTCTTGCAAATACAAAAAACTACTAAAATACCCACCACCACAGAAAAATGGCTAAATAGTTAAACCAGTACTTATAGGGATTGACAAACTGATTGGACAAACTTACCTAAAACAAACTGTCAGAAAAATTAAGAACGAATGTTAAAAGTGGCAGAATTCATGAAAAGTAAATATAATTCAAAGATATTTAACAAGACCAAGAAAAGAATAAGACTCACACATGGTCATGAAGACTGTCAAATCTGTAGCAAACAATAACTTGTGAAAGGTCCATGGATCTGTTAACTTAACAAAAACATATCTGTGAATTTTGAGCTGTAGATGGCATCACCAATGAAATACTTATTTACAAAATAAATCAATAAAGGATATTCTTGCAGAAGGTAATAACTTTTCAATTAATAATATCATTCTCTTCTTAAACAAAATTAAATTGATAAGTAAAATATAATCTTCCCCTTTTTTTCCCTCCATTTTTTTCTTTTTCTTTCTCTTGATTTTTTTTTTAAATTTCCCCCTTTTTTTTTATTATTTATTTATTTATTTAACTACTTAATTTTTATGTACTCTTTCCCCCCTTTTTTTTCCCAGCCCGAGAAGAACCCTAAAAGAGTTCAGAGGTCTGGTTAAACAAATCATTTATAACTAACTAACTAATATACAGAATTACAAATGTTAATGGACAGAACTGGTATGCCCGTTAACGAAGCCAAACTCAAACTGAAGGTGAGAGGAATCAATGATCCAGTAAAATGCCATTAATATTTAAATGCTGTAACAACTCATAATAAACGTAAAGAATCTCAACACACAATAGCTGAGACTCACCTCTCCCCCACCTCTACTACTCCTAAAAGCCCAAGAGTACAGTTGCAACAGACCTCTCTTACATCACAACAGACCTCCCCAGTAACAAGCCCAGTTAATAGTTCAGAAACGAATTCCAATGATATGGAAAAATCAACAGAGGTTAATAATCCAGATCTGGATACTCATAATGCACTAACATCATCCACAGAAAACTTAATAGACAAGAATAACCATAATAAAAAAAGGAAAGTAATTGATAGAACTCCCCCTAAGGGTAAAAACCTAACATTCCGTTCACAGATCGATCTAGCAAAACCCCAGTCTCGCCCATTAATCAGAAACAGATTACATTAACTGCATCACAAGTGGAAATCCATAGTGTACCACAATCCAAGACAAATACAAATAATGATTCCCCAAATATGGATAAATCAACTAACTCTTCTGCACTCTCATCACCAAAATCAACGAAGAAACCTTCAATTAAACATCCCACTGAAGAATCAGAAACCCATAAAATTTATTAAATCACGACCACATCAAATCAACCCTCAACAAGACCAAAGAATAATAATAATAATAATAATAATAAACCCAAAATTCAAATCAAAATTTTATACCAGCACATCAGAGATCCAATATACCTATACCAGAAATTCCTAACAAAAATATTTCAACATCCAATAATGGAAACATAATTGGGACCTAGAGATCAGAACCATTCCTTCAATGCTCGGAACATGATTTATCTTGCGGATGTCAAGAGTGTTTCATCATAACGTACAATCGTTTTCCTAACAAAAATGAAAATATAACCCGAAATTTCATAAATAACTTTACAGTACTAGGTTCCGAAAATGCCCTTTAACATTCCATCAAGATGGCGAACTATGCTAGGAATCCTTAAAACTAAAAAAAAAATTATCAAAACTCAAATAGATTTGCTAATAAGGAAATATGAAGAAGAACCAATCAATGCATCAAATATTCAGCAATCAAACCTAGCTACAAAGTAACACAAACTCCCTTAAAATGTTACAGGATATAGCTAAATCAACAATTAACTTACAAAATCTAACGCCAATCCCACCAAACAATGACCAATAAAATAATTCAGTGGAACATGAATGGATTTTCTACTCAGCTTTGGCTAGGTGAAATCCAGAGAATACTAAAGGAACATAAACCTATTTGCATATGTCTGTAGCATATTGGTACAACTCCTAAGAACTTTGGAAACTATAAATTAGCTTGCCACTCACCAGTAGTGGATGGCAAGCTAGGAACAGCTATATATGTTCATGATGATTCAACTTATGAACCCTTAAATATTACCTCATTGTCATATCAAATAACTGCAATCATATTGCATATACCAGACAATCAGATTATCTCTATACTAAATCTATATAATCAGCCAAATTTTAACTCAAACTTTAGTGTTTTACCACAAATACTAAATAATGTAAATGGCCCCCTACTAATAGTAGGCGACTTTAATGCCCATAACCCGTTATGGGACAGCACACGTGCTAGTAACTTGGCCAGCACAAACATTGAGAATTGCATAAATGTTCAGAACTTACATTGCGTGCATGAAAGTGATTCACCAACCTACTTCTCAAAAACTCATTTGACCTTCTCTTCAATAGATATTTCATTATTCTCACTGGAATTAATCGAAAAATTGGAATGGAATGTCCTAGACGATTCATACACAAGTGATCACTTTCCAATTGTTTTGAATTATTTGAACAACAAAAAACAATCATTTCCCATAAAATATAACTTAATGAAAGCTGATTGGGATAAATATACAGTAATTTACAAACTAGAAATATCCCTCCCTTTCCAGTAAATCAAAACAGTGATGTCACAAATGATTTCTTTTCCAGTTTTGTAATCAGTGCTGCAGATAAATGCATCCCCAAAACTTCTTCAACCCCTAATATATCCCCCGTTCCAAGGTGGTCTAACAATTTATCTCTCTTAAATCAAACCAAACACACTCTAGCACGTAATTTGAATAGACTAAAGTCTAGATTAAACACCCTTAATAAAGGTCCTTTTAATATAAACAAACTAAATAAGATAATAGTTATAAATATAACTATTGATCACATTAAACCACTTTACAATAAATATAATGCAAAATTTCAAAAAACAATATTCGAAAAAGCACAATCGTGGAAAAATTATATTTCAGAGTTGTCACCAAATACTTCAATTAAGGAAATATGGCACAAAATTCGTAAAATCAATGGTAAACATATAAGACCACCTGGAAGCCCAGTACAATATACTGTAATGGCAAACTAAATCATAACCTACAAAATATTTCAAATATATTAGCCAAACATATAGAAGATATTAGCACTTATTCTAATTTAGATGAACACTTCAAAAGAAATAGAACACAAAAAATGAATCATACACTTAATCTTGAAACTGATGAGGACCTTGGTTATAATCAAGAATTCAATATGAGTGAACTTAATTTTGCCCTAAAATCATGTCAATCATCAGCTCCGGGTCAGGGTATGATTTCTTTAGAAATGATCCAAAATTTTACTACACTAGCTAAAGAATTCTTATTAAAATTATGTAATAATATATGGCTAACGCATGTCTTCCGAACTAAGTGGAGACATGCAATAATCTTACCCATCAGTAAACCAGGAAAAGACCCTAGCAACCCCACTAATTAATGGCCAGTATCACTAAGAGTTGCTTGTGCAAACTGTTGGAGAAAATGGTTAGTTTGAGATTAACAAGTGTCATAACAAAATACTCAATTTTATCACCTACCCAATTGGGATCAGTAGCTGGTAGATCTACACTAGACCCATTAACTCAATTAGAAGATCATATTAAAAAAGGATTTGAAAAGAAAAAGCTGACAGTGCCTATTTTCTTTGATACAGAATAAAAGCATATGATACCACATGGAGATACAACATTATGCACGAACTCCACAGGTCCGATATTCGAGGTCACCTTCCAATATTTATTAACAATTTTTTAACAAATAGTACATTTCAAGTACGCATAGAAAATACATATTCAAATTCCTACATACAAGAGGAGAGTATCCCTCAAGGCAGTGTTTTGAGCTGCATCTTATTTGCCCTGGCAATAGATAATGATTTGTGAACCTGCCTGAGGGTGTACAAAATAGTTTGTATGTGGATGATTTTGTAATATATTATTCAAGTTATTCTCTGAGACATGCTCAAAGAATACTTAATATAGCAACAAATAATATAACCAGTTGGACTAACTCAGTAGGTTTCAAGTTGTCGATAAATAAAACAAATGGCATTGTCTTCTACAAAGACAAAAGATGGTTGAAACAACAAACCAATAAATTAAATCTTTATAATGAAGATAAATATGTGCAAGATAAATACAATATATTATTCAAGTTATTCTGAGACATAGTCAAAGAATACTTAATATAGCAACAAATAAATACCAGTTGGATATAATCAATTAAAACAAATGGCATTGTTGATGGTTGAAACAACAAACAATTTAAATCTTTATTGGAAAGATAAATATCAATTATATTTCATAATTTTTGCCAAAGGATCTAAAGCCAAAGGATCTTTACATTATTAAAGAAAATCTCACACACCAAATGGGGTGAAGTACGAGATACAATATTAGTGTTGTACAATGCAACAGTACTATCAATTGTAAATTATAGCTGTCCAATTTATTCAACTGCCTCAGAAGCAACTCTCAAAATCTCTAGATGCTTTACATCACAAGGGAGTGTGTATACAGTATGTACAGGAGCCTTCCGCTCATCTCCAACTGTCTCCAACCTAGGAGAAGCAGGCCAACTGCCTCTAAAATATTACAGAGATCTAATTACTTTAAGAAGAGGCTTATCCCTTCAAGCAGGCACATCTCCTGTATCAAATAAATTTCTCAATAATCAAAATACAAATAACCCAAATCAAAACTCATTTACCCAATAAATAAATCAGTTCACACCATGGACACCAAAAAGGGCAAAAATGTGCGCATATTTATCATATCTTTCAAAGAAATATATGTTCAACACAGAAATGTACCATCAACATGCAGTGGAACACATAAGACGGAAGGGTAATCCCTTCATAATCTACACAGATGGATCCAAAACTGAAGCTGGAGTTGGCTCATCAGCCTATTCAAGTGATGAAGCTATCCAAATGGGCCTTCCTCTTATCATCATCAGTATTTACACCTGAATTAACAGCCATACAATTGGCTCTCCAGATTATATCCAAAAAGGACTTCCTTCAGCACTCATATTGAGTGACTCAAGAAGTGCAATTGAAGCAATAGGATCATTTAAATCAAATAATCACCTTGTCCAAAATATCCAATGGGACATTCATCAATTAATTACAAATGGCCTTCAAGTTCATATTTGTTGGATCCCAGCCCATGTAGGCATTGAGGGTAATGAGAAAGCAGATAAAGCTGCTAAATTGGCTTGTACAATCCCCCAACTACTATGAAAGCTCCCATATCATACTGGCTAGCATCAGTTAAACCTTAATATATAGGATTGGCAAAATGATTGACAAATATACCCCCTCAAAACAAACTAAGACAAATTAAGAACGAAGTTAAAAAGTGGCATTCTTCTACCCAAAAACAAAAAATTAATAAAGTAATTTTAACTAGACTCAGAAAAGGACATTCCAGACTCACACATGGTCATCTGATGTCAACTGTGTGCACAAATCCAATAACTTGTGAAAGATGTAACATCCCAATAACAATCAAACATATCTTGACTGTCTCAGATGGCAACATGAAAGAAATACTTTTACAAAATAAATCAATAAAGGATATTCTAGCTGAAGGTATAACTTTTCAATTAATAATATCATTCTCTTCTTAAACAAAATTAAATTAATAAAATATAATTTTTCCCCTCTTGTTTTTCTTTTTTTCCCTCAACTTTTTATTTTATTTTAATTTTTTCCCCATTTTTTTTATTATTTATTTAATTTTTTTTTTTTTATGCATTCTTCCCCCCCCTCTTTTTTTATTTTTTTTCCCAGCTCGAGAAGGTTCAGAGGTCTGGTTAAACAAATCATTTATAACTAACCAACTAACTAACATCTATCAATGCAATTACTCCTGTAGATCTGGGATGAGGGAGGAACACATTCACTTGGGTTGAGGAGCACAAGGTAACAGTAGTCCCAAAGTTCATTCTGGGGACACAAGCTATGGTTGCTAATATGCCTTGAGCAGACAGTTCCAGATCCTGCCTGCAGTGGTCTCTCACCATCATCAGTAACTTTAAATGTAATTTTGAGGCTGCTTTCCAATAAGCAGGATCTTAGAGATGCCACTCAGAAAATTCCTTTGCTAATTATGCAATGAGGCTCAACTATTTGGATGTCTTTTTGTTTTGGGCTTGCAGTCCCAGCAAAGCATATTTTATTGAGATGGTAGGCACTCCTCTTGTATTACAGTTGTCTTGGTGTTATTGCAAGAAATGGCACCCCACATCAGTATTTTACAAGTCACTTAATCAGTGAGTACAGTACTTGAGTCGTGGATCCTTTACTTGGCTTGTGTATAATCACTTCCTTACCATGTGAACATCTGGACTTCTTTCCGGTATACATACTGTACCTTCAATCTCATGCCATACACGATCCTTTGGTTTTTTTACCCTTTGGGGGAGATCTGCATATCGTATCCACATCAACTTTATCTGATGATTGTTGCGATGTTAATTTTTTTGAGGAAGTATCTGATCTTTTCTTGAGATTATACAATACATACATACATACATATACATATACTGTATCTACAAACTTCTTTTACAGGGAGTGATCGGGAAGGGGTTGAACAATTTGTCAAGTGTGGTTTTAAGCCTGCAGTGTCAGTTTTAGGTCAGCCAAGTTACCACAAGCTTTTAGCACCTGGTCGTACCATAGGCTATGATGGACTTTATGAAACACTATCACATGAATGGATAGCAAATTTCACCACAGGATGGTCTGATGGTCTGAGCCGACGACTAAGCAATGGTATTGGGGGAATTCGGAGAGTCAAGACAGGTAAGAATAATGATTTTAGAAATGCTAATTTGATAGCCACAAGGTTAAATAATAGATAGTCTCTGAATGCTTCAAAGACAGTTTCTGAAGATGTTACAGCTAAAGAAATATGTGACTGTGGAAATATCTTTAATAGGTTAGGGCAGATGTATAATGTTGTACTGTATTTTCAGGGGAACTGTGCCCCATTGTAGGGCGAGTTTCAATGGACTCCATTACCGTGCGCCTTCCGGAGGCTCCAGAGGAAAACGAAGTTTTCCAAATTATAACAGATGACTTTGATGACACAACTTCAGCAGTTGGAATGGCAAGAAATTTGGGAGCAGCAGTTTACGAAATGCCTGGAAACTGGTCCACAAGACTTGCTAGAGTATATTCCAGAAACGGGAAAATTGTAGAGACATATCCCTCTCTGGGTTATACATGTTAATTTATAAAATGTTATTTTTATGTGAAGTGTTATGCCACTTTCACACGGTCGAACTCTGTCTTCAGACTATGTCTTTACCATACAAAGTATGCAAACTCTGACCGAAACTTCGTCCAAACGGCAGAGCTACACGACAGGTGGGTTATGGGCTTTAGGTAATCACTAATCAGTCGGCAGCAAGTCGAGGCAGCGTGTGGTTGTGGTATTGTAATACGGTACGATAACAATGGTCGGAGTCTTCCGTAAAAAGAAGATAGCACTCTACACCATAATAATTGGTGCATGTATAAAGAAGAAACTGAGAAACCTCCATAAAAAAAAGTGGATTGCAGAGTGGTTCAAACGACGTGACACATTAGGAAGTTCCATGACTGTTGCGGGAATTGCAAGATGAAAGTGAAACTCTGTTCGTCACCTACTTGAGGATGGACGTTAATTCTTTTTATACTCTCTTGGTTAAAGTAGACCCTTATATCAAGAAACAAGATACCAATACGAGACAAGCTATACCATTAGATGCATGTCTAGAGGCAACACTTCGATTTTTAGCAGTCGGCTGCTCGTAAACGCAACTCCAATTTGATACGAGGATTTCAAAACAGAGCCTTTCCATCATTATACCAGAGGTGTGTAAGGCTATATATGAAGCTTTGAAAGAGGACTATGTGAAGGTGAGATATTGTTGCGTAGTGTAATAACAGAGAAAAACTTATGCAATGCAGTCAGTTGTGGTATGATGAGAATTCTATCAAAATTAACAGTATCAGCAATCACCCACTAGGGTAACCAATTTTTGTACAATCACCTTTCACAGAAACTGATAATTGAAATACATTCAAAGTTTAAAATATCCGTCATGGCCACTTGTAGCTTCTCACAAGTACATTGTGGAACTGTGCAACCCTCATATCCAGCAGTACAGTAACTTTCTTTCCCACTACCTCTAGGCTTTGGAACTCTCTACCTGCTGTGGTTTTCCCTGATTCTTATAGCCTTTCTGCCTTCAAGAGAAAAGGTTTATCATTACTTGAAGGATTAGTTCTCTCTTTTTCTCATTTTTCACAACCATGGGCTAGATGAAAGCCATGAGCTTATCCCATTGGTTCACAACTTAAAAAAAATCAGATTACTGCTGAGGACTGATGAAATGTCATCATCAGTCATTGAAGAAGCCGTTAATAGTCCTCAGCAGCAACCTGGTCTCCTAGTGGCCATGACGGAGATTTCAAATTTTGAATGTACTTCAGTTATCAGTTTCTGTGATTGTATATCAGTTGGTTACCCTAGGTCAGTCTGATTTCATTTAAATATAGAATTTAGGCTTACACCAAGCACTGGGACAACAAGGTCTTTCAGTGCTACGGAAAATAATTTTTAAAGAAAACGGACAGCAAGATGGAAGAAATGGATTAAGATGGGAATTAAAGTAGAAGGTTTAAAACATTTCCGTCTGGGGCCGAAGGGACACTGCAAAAACCCTTTAGTATTGCTTACTCTACAGCCGCACCCCCCTACCGGCACAGCCAGCTCTTTGTTATTCCACCAAATTAGTAAAAACTTGTTTTAAACAATATTGCTGGTGGGTGCTAAACTAGTAAGTTACAAGGGAGAGATTAATAGGTTAATGATTTTGACCCTTTTTGAGGATGTGGAATACCTCGAAGGGGCCCCGACCTATATGGTTTGTTAGGAATATCTTGATTAAAAACAACTGATATCTGATCTAGTAACTACTCATCAATTATTGTGCACTGTCTTTTTACTATCATTCATAGGTAGAACAGATATATTCAGTATAAAACTATTTCATGTATTTTCACTAAATAAGTACAGTACTGCAAAGGCTAAATGTAACAAAAAAAAAAAAAAAAAAATATTTGAAGCAAGAAAGAGAGAGAGAGAGAGATACATATACCTCAGAGTCAGAATGGTCTTCACCTAAAACCTCCTCAGCAGGGTACCTGCAGGAATGATCAGAAGATTGGTTATCGCTGCTTGGCATATTTGACACAGACGGTCCTGTAGTGTCGCCATCATTTAAAAAAGATTTAACACCACAACTTTGGCGTATATATACCATCTGTTCCACTTCCCGACTTCTTTGACATTTTCATTTGCCTCATTTCCGTACGGTACTGGTTTCTGAGATTGTCTATTTTTTTTCACATCACTTGTCAAAACTTTGAAGCTTTTTACTGGTAATCTTATTGGTTATCTCTTTGAGGGCTGCAGCACGTTTGTTTCTATTCCTGTAAGGAACACTTCTTTCTTTGTAACTTTCCATGATATTTCAATTAATTCAATAATATTATCCCGAGACCAATACGTGTTTGAGTTGGACATGATGCACAGTAATAAATCTAAGAAAAAATAAATGTTCTTAACTCAGTCAGGATAGAAACAGACTGAAAACTGATTTTGTGTCTGGCAGCGTCGTCGTTTCATATTCAAAGTCAGAACAAGGGCATTGTTTGTGCCCTCTTTAACAGCAAACATGTACATTTCGTGGTTTTGTCCACTTAACTTGCCCGTTTACAGACAATGCCTTTGTGTCTGCAGACAGAGTTCAACCATGTGGACATGGCATAAACTATAAACAGGTAGTATAATGATAACTCATTCATGAGTAGATAAGTTATTTTTGTACTGCTGTAACTGTTAGTTCCTGACTTCTTAATTTAGAGATTACAATACAGTGTAACCAAAAGAATGGAACAGAATGATGTGTTATGCTGGAAACATAATTAAATGACTTTTGTCTCAGATTTTTTACTTGAGCAGATATTTAGAATGTTTTTGAAGTCATGAAATGTCAGAACCTCACATAATAATACTTTGAAACTATATTGCTCATGCTAAGTACCTTAAAATTTGATAACTGCACATGCATGAAACACTTTGTATTATATTTATAATCATAAAATAGTGATATTTAGCTAAATAAAATCATTCAAAATTAAGTCTTTACTATTGCCAGCACATAGGGGAAAGAATAAAACCCAGAAGTCAGTTCCTATGAGACCTTGACAATGGTTAACTGACCAAAGACCCTTACCTTAACAAATGTCCCTCTCACTAGTGGACTGCAAAAATTAAAGATGGTTTTAATTTTTGCAGTTTGCTTTCTTTGAATGAGCCAGGGCTTGGTGAAAATATGTATCTCATTCAAATTTAGGCATTGGTTGTCATGGTTGTTAAAGTCCATGACCATGAATAGAAGACATCCATTTATTGTAATTTTGTAAAGTGTCTTCTGTGTTGAAAAAAGTTTTATGGACACTTGGTACAAGAGTGGGATAAAATTCTGCAAGTAAAAAATTAACCCTTAAACGCTGAGCTTCTATTTACAAAAACGTCTTCCGTATGCCGGGCGTTTAGGTGTGTTAGCGCTGAAGCGGAAAAAAGTTTTTTCAAAAATCACAGCACGCTTAGTTTTTAAGATTAAGAGTTCATTTTTGCTCCTTTTTTGTCATTGCCTGAAGTTTAGTATGCAACCATCAGAAATGAAAAAAAATATCATTATCATATATAAATATTGGAATATATGACAGCTAAAAAAACTCTTATATAATTGTATACAAATCGCGCTGTAAGCACATCGGTTAAAGCTAATGAGTTAATTTTTTTAGTTGTATTGTACACTAAATTGCGATGATTTTTGTATATAACAAATTGTAAAACGGTCAAAGCAACACAGAGGAAATATTATCACAAAATGATGCATGAATTTAACATGCTTGGACGTAAAAAATGTTTTTTCAAAATTCACCATAAATCGAAATATTGTGCTAGAGACTTCCCGTTTGTAGCTAATTGATTGAATATTACTAGACTGTAAGTGTTTTAGCTTACAATTGCAGTTTTCGACCATTTCGGTCGAGTTAAAGTTGACCGAAAGTCGAATTTTTTTTATTTATCGTGATTTATATGAAAACATTTCAAAACTGATAAAAGCTACAGACCATGAGTTATTTTCTGTTGTATTGTACATGAAATTGCGCACATTTTCACATAAACTTTATGTAACGACTAATATAAAACGGTGCAAATATTACGACAACGAGACGAAAGAATTTCTGAGATGTTCGGCCGAGTTACCGTGCAGACGTAAGGAAAATCTTTTTTTAAAAAATTCACCATAAATCGAAATATTGTGGTAGAGACTTCAAATTTATTGCAAAATGAAGGTAAACGATTGAATATTACTACAATGTAAGAGTTTTAGCTTACAATTGCGTTTTTTGACCATTTCGGTTGAGTCAAAGTTGACCAAAGGTTGAAATTTTGGCAGTTATCGTGATTTATATGAAAATATTTCAAAACTGATAGAAGCTACAACCATGAGTTATTTTCTGTTGTATTGTACATGAACTTGCGCACATTTTCATATATAAAACTTTATGTAACAGCTAATATAGAACAGCGCAAAAATTACGACAAAATTACGAAAGAATTTCTGAAATTTTCAGCCGAGTTACCGCGCGGGCGTAAGAAAAGTTTTTTTCAAAAATTCACCATAAATCGAAATATTGTGCTAGAGACTTCCAATTTGTTGCAAAATGAAGGTACATGATTGAATATTACTAGAATGTAAGAGTTTTAGCTTACAATTGCGTTTTTCGACCATTTCGGTCGAGTCAAAGTTGACCGAAGGTTGAAATTTTTTGTAGTCGACGTACGGTACGTCCACTTGGCACCCAACAGACAATTTTAGTCGACGTATGATACGTCCAGTAGGCGTTTAAGGGTTAACATGAAAACGGCTGACTCTTGTGGAGACCAATAATCACAAAGAATACCTGCCAACAGCAGTCTACTTACACCTATATATAACTGACCCAAACCAGTTTTACACCAGCAACTAAGAACGGTTTAGATATCATTGCTATAGCTCCAAATAACTTGGGGAAACTATCAAGGATTGTGTGGAACTGTAAAAACAAGTATCCAACTAATGATGGACATTCAAATCAAACTACAGGTAGTCCCCGGGTTATGTCAGTCTTGGCTAACGTCGCTTTTCAAAAATATTCATCAAAAAGTCTGTTCCGGGTTACAGCAGATGTTGTGAAGTTACATCGTTTCAGTCTTACAGCGCACTGTAAACGACAGAAGAATATTTGTACATTTTTGGAGGAAATTCTACAAGATTATGGATGCAAACCTCACCAGAAGCAAAGTAAATACAACCAAAGGATTAAAGTTAGGGCTTTCATTACTTTATTTCTCATTTTTAGCAATTTTTTAATATGGTGTTCCGGCTTACTTCGTTTTCCAGCTTACATGACGATTCAGGAACAGAACCCCTGAAGTAACCCGGCGACTGACTGTACAGCATTAGTTTAAAACACATAAGATCTCTCTCATTCCACTAATTTTACTCAAATATATCTTATAAACTGATAGATATTCACAGGTAGCACCCTAAGTGATACAGGTTTCACATCAACCCAATTTACAAAGTAACTGAAGTCTCTACAAATCTTAAGACTTGCATTAAGTAATTTCTTTATTTTACTATTAAATGAAAATAAAGACATCACAACCTAAATACAAAATATAATTTGAAAAGAAGATGGACATGCCAGACTAAATATTAGTGAATCAAAATGCATATATATATATATATATAATTTTTTACTGATCCATCTGATTTTATGAGATTCACAACTTCTGGCTCAATGGTCACTTTAAATTATAGTGCAATAATAACAGTTAGACACATGTGCTTAACATAAGCTACAAAGTGGTGTTCATAATGAAACACTATTCTTTTTGGTACTTTCTGCTAATATACGTTACAAGAAAGATTCACCAGAATGTATAGATTTAAATAATCTATGCCAAAACAAACAGAACAGGAATTCAAAATACATCTGCAAAAGCACACTTTGAATAATGTTTTATGCACTAATGCTTTTTTCCCATAACTCATGAAACTGTTCTTCATAAGAATCTTTACTTTGTTTTGAAAATTAAAAAAATAGCCACAGTAGAAGTTTAAGTAAACTGTAAAAAAATACAAATGCATATGCATAAATAAATATAAAAAACACACTTTCCAAAAGGAAATTACAAAAATTTTACATTTTGTTTCATAAAAATGTACCTTGCCTTCTACAGGTATTGACTTGCACTTTGGTTCAAAGCAAGCAAACACACACTGGTCAAAAAACAGATTCCCCTCGTGTAAGTTAAGATACTGAACTTTTCAAACTGCCATTCAGTATGAATCTGTTCTCAAATTAATAAGATCAGGTGAAACCTTAGCATATGGCAATGGTCCGTAGTTATTAATATACAGTACATTTACTTTTTCAAAGTGCATTCCTACAATGGACAAACTAATGCCTTACACAGCCAAATATCTAAGGTGGAAAGGTGACTGAAGAAGAGAGCAACTCTTCACCTGTCATGATGTTCTCAAGTAGGACAGTACTGCACCTAAATCTTTTATTTTGTCAACCCACTGAGGGGACAGGGCCATTCACTGAGTTCTAATCATATGTTAAGGTCAACAGACTTTAAATATGTGACCCAGATGGCCAGATGTTCATCTTAAGAGGTTTATCTAGTTCATAAGACTGCTAATCCATTGGAGGTAGGAAAGATGTGGTCAGATTACCTCACTGCAAGCCAACAGTAGACCAAAAGAAAGCATATTAATGTTTATGAAGGTAACAACCCTGAGTTAGGAGGAGCGCCATCTCCAACTTAGCAAATGATGGAGAAAAATTATTTGAATAGGGCAGGGATAGCAGAGCCTGAATGCCTTTAACTGTAAAATAGGTTCTTTTATTAACTTCTCTAGGAGACAGAGCAATGAGGAATAGAAGGTAACAAACAAGCACTGGCAGCCTTTTAAAGATGGATTTCCCTTGGAAGAAGGATTAGAGTTCTTCAAGCAGATGAGGAGGTCTACATTTTGACGTATTACTTCAACATGGGGTTGACCACAGACTGAGCCACAGCAAGAATTCTCTGGGAAGGTTTGTCAAGGAAATACCAGTCCCCATATAACTCCTGTCAAGGCCAGCTCAAGCAAAACAGATCCCAACAGACTGAAAGGAGGAAAGGCATTATTTCTCGAGCATCCAAACTGCTGAGTCTGGTAATGAGTCTCAAAAGCAAAAAGTCCCCTGGAAATCATGGAACCAAGATCATTTAAGTACAACACAGAAGAGTTCTCTATAGAGGTAAAACAGGTCCCAGTCCTGTTCTCGCAGGGGTCAATTCAAGGGATGAGTTGCATTAAGGTTTTGGAATGACCTTATCTTGTCAAACTCAAATATCATCAGACTGACAGGATGAAAGGTGTAAAAACCCAGAACATCCCAGGGGTACCACAAGGACCCTACCTCCAAAGCAGCTGAGTCTGGGAAGAGGGCACCAGCCACGTAGTTGTTATTTTGTCGAGTGAGGTGAACAGGTCCACATGAGAGTCTAAAAAGCAAATGACCCCTTAGAAGCTCTGGGATGGAGCTAATCACTTGGCAGCTGTTGTATCACTTGGTGATCCTTGCTGATTATTGATTATGGTCCTTTCAGTTTGCAGCAATTGTTGCATTATTTAACAAAACGATTATTCTAAGGCTTTTAATCTGAACTTGAATGGCAATATGAAAGATACATTATTCTTCTTCTACTTGAGAGTATTTTTCATCCCTACTGATGCAAGAACTTCTCTTTGCCTTATGTGAATTAAGTTTCCATTTCAAACCAAAGTATAAAGTTTGGTCTAAGGCAATAGCTTGTCCACTGTACATACTAAGCTCTCTAAGGTGCAAAATGGAAAACAAATGCTTTACTTCTAATTGAGAATATACTAAATAGTTAAAAGGCATGGAAAAGTAAAACTAAAATTAAGAACTCTTACAATCATCTACAGAATCCTAAACCTACCTATTCATTAGGTATATACTGTCTAAGACTTTGAGGATATCTGGCTAGTTCAACTTGCATATACATTCAACCTTCCCTAACTAGAGTTCTTGTGAGCCCTGTGAGTTTGCAAACCTACAAAACTTCAAGAAACAATATAATCTATTTTCTGAGTCAGATGAAAAAAAATCACTAGTAAGGAAACATATGAATGGTGTAACCACATTGCTAAGTCATTACATACAGGATTGGTACTAAAATACACACACATCTCAATGTAATACCAGAAAATGTCAATAGACTTGGCAGAAAAGGACTGAAAATAAAAAAGGCAGTTTTTCCTGGTGCTTGAAAAATTGTCTTGTGCAGAAAAAGCACACTACTAGCTAGGGAACATCATAATTCCCACCTTCCTAATGAGCCACAACTTCCCAGCATCAAACTCTAGTATTTATTGAACAAAATTCATACAGATATGACTACGAGATGTCCATTTCCTTAGTCTTAATATAAAAACCAGTGCATTCCCACACACTCAGTCATATGCACTGATGTCAATATGTTTTCCAAAACAACACATTACCTCTACAAACCCACTAATCTTAAATTACTTTACCCCATGCAAAGGGCCTCCCACCTGCACCAACTTGACAGATCTTGAAAGAGGAAAAACCCCACACCCCATGTCCAGCTCACACTCCACTTGCCAACAAGGAAAAGCATTGTTCCTCAGTGCTAATCTCCATCTCAACAAATATGGGAAAATAGAATGACACTGAAAATTTGATTTATGAACTGTATGAATATGTAAAAAAATTTCTTGTAGCCTCCACATCTTCACAATAAGTCAGCAAGCTTCATGGTCTCTACAGCAAAGTAACGCACCATGAAATGGTAGTGCAGTGGTCTACCTTTTAACCTGGACTTCACTGCTATAGCCAAGATATACATTCAGGAAATAACCCACACTGAAGTCAGGCAGTATCTGATCGACAGCATGAAGGAAGAGAAAGAAGGTACAAAAGACCTAAGTCTGTTGGAGGTACGTCTCGATGGCCTTTACTGGGCAGAGAAGACTATCTACAGTGGAAAAGGAAAGTAAGGCAGGAATAGCAAATGAGTCCAAGAATGCACCACATTAACTGGAAGACCACTTTGATGGTGAGATATAGTCATCTAACAAATAAAAATGTTCTTTAAAAATTAATATATGAAGTCTACATTTCAAAGGAAAGGCTTAAAGTAATAGTTTGTTTGAAAGAAACAAACAACAGTTTAATGCAACTCACTACAAATTTGTTAATGCTAATGCTTCATTCATAAAACAGTTCACATGGAATCATCAATGGCACCATCCACACACTAAAAAATAAAACTTAAATTACAAAGTCTCTGATTTCAATTACTGCAGATCCAGAGCATTTAGAGATCACATACCACTATAACGTTAAGCAAACCACCCCCCAACATATACAGTAACTTTCTCTCTAAACTCTAATCTTTTATTACTTGTCTTGAGGGCCAACTTTCTTGAGATTTTCTTAAAAATCAACGCTTAGAATTTTGTTGAATTCTGCCAGCCATCAGATAGATACACAGACTTAACCTCTCATTGGGAGTAATGATACTCACAGCTTCAAATCCATGAAGTCAAATATCTTCAAACCAGTACTGAGTTTCAACACCATGCTTCACATACTGTATGTCATCACCCTGGAAGTACGCTTTGTTAGCAATACCATAAATCAGAAAAGCTATACAGTGTCTTAACACCAGTAATAGGATTAAATACCATAAACAAGAGAGTACAGAATGTCACTGTATTTACACAGCTTCAAAACATGAAAATAGATCAAGTTTCCATACTATTTACAAGAGCAAGTCACAAAACACTGACTTCATTCCACAATGTTTAAGAGTAAAAGGATTCCACATTATTATTATAAACAAGTATCTGTATAGTTAAGAAACAAGCCACTGTGTCAGCCAAGTTTAAATGAATAAATATAAAACAGGAGCTTTCAACCTTCAGCTGTACTAAACAATTACAAAACGTTTGTAAACACTTTGTAATTATTGTTTAGTACAGCTGAAGAGGACCTTAATGATGGTCGAAAGCTCCTGTTTTGTATTTATTCACTTACATTTGGTTTATACACTGGTTTTTTTCTGTACCATTCAAGACAAACATGAAGAATGTATTTTTAGGGCTGGACAATTATCTGTAATGGAAGCTGAAATAAAAGTATACATAACTTAATACTAACACTAAGTTATTACTAACTTTCTAACTAAAATATGTTAAAAAACCACATAACACTATGATGTACTAAAAATGTTTTCGATGGACAGCCGATTTTTTTTTATGGCATTGACGACCTAAGTGGCTCTGAATGGGTTTGAGCCTAGTATCTGTTACACTCACAATTATTTGAATGCTGGCAAAGAGTTTTGGCCCAAGAACTCTTCTATTCTGGTAAAGCATACTGACATTCTCCAGCATCAAAGCATGTCTATTCTAAGTACCAATCAAATTAAAAAATCACAAAAATATACTAAATGATACCCTACTATGTACTTCAACATTCAGCTCACTACCCCTCACAGGTGGGCTAAACTCACTAGCTTTCGTGGACTAGTAAACAGCTTGATTTCACAATTATATAACAACTAACCCTAGAGGAAACATTCAGATTATGTGACAGCACACAGAAATTTTCAGACATTTGGCTGATAACCCTCTGAAACCACACATATAAATCATAAGAATATTCCAAAGAACCAAAGGCAAATCTGAATAATTCCAAAGACAGCAAGCCAAACTGCTAGTCTCAGAATCACTGAGATGAAGTGACTGCAGTCCAACCTGTGATTCAAGGGAAAATTCCAAAAAAGAATCCATGAAAATATTCATATGTGGATTCAGCTTCACAAGCTGATCTGCAGAGATGATGACACTGCTAGGAATGAATCCAAGAGATGAAATGTCTCAGTTTACATACCTGATAAATGATTCACTCAGCTAAATGGAGCTTGTGCTTAACGCCTTTCATGAACATGGCAGTGGCTTGGCATACACTGGACACTGCCGTCTACTCACTATTGTCAGTAACCTTTTCATATATCATGACAGTCTCCAAAACATACATAGGATGGAAAGTAACTTACTATGTAGCACAAAAATATGTACAATTTTTACACAGGATGAAAAGGTCTAAACATAACGATGAAAAGTAACTGAATCAATGTTTTCAAAAGCAAAATAAACAAAATTTTTCTTTAAAAATAAACAAAAAAAGCAAAAAACCTCTATACTGCTCTGCAGAGCATCTGCACAAGATTTCTGAAAAAAAGAAAAAAAAAAATTCAACCTCAATTTTACTTGATGCAAGATCAAGTAATGAGCTACACCTACACAGAAAAATTGAACACCACCTACAAATAATTACTGTTACTTTCAAATGCAATACCATACACTACACAGATAAAGAATAAAGGTGCATGTCTTATATATTCAACACCAGAAATACATGACTGTTTATCTCCTACGCTACATCATCTCTGAACAATGTTTACTTATGGTATAAACATTTAACTAACATTGGTTAGTTGCTAGAGGACAGATATCTATGATAAAAGAAAAAATTCAAAGCAATGATAAAATTAGTTAGAAAACGTCCACCACCATGAGAGGCCATAGCCTAAGAAAAAATAGCACTTTTCAGGACTTTTCAGCATTTGCTGTAGAATTAGTCCATGATATGAACAAGTTTTACAGAAGTTCATAACTGATAATCTAGTCTCTCTTATGAATAAATGGAAATAGCAACATCAAATGAGGTCCAGTAAACATTTATAGAAACAGTCCCTATGAATTCTTACGAATTATAAAAACTTGTTCATATCAGTGTCTGAAGATCTACTAGGTGTTAGTAATACACAGGTGAAATAACGCAGTTAGTGTTTATTAGTTAAAGTGAAGAGGTGTACATGCCAGTAGACCAATACAAAAACCAGACATTAGTGATGATAAGAACTCAATTTTGAATTCTTTCAAGGATGGAAAAAGGGTTCCATATTAAACTTGAAAAAACTGTGCTTAATCTTTCATGACTAGTCATTTCTTTTGGTGATAATTATCTATGCTCCCTAAAAAAATCTCAAAGTAAAATATTTAGTCAATCACCAATTTCCGCACTCACCAACACTTAAAAAACATTCAAGAGCAGTGTAGAAGCACTTTAATTGGAGGGGCAGTGACTGACAATCATCAAAGTGCCATTGCTTAACATAAGTCAGAGAGTACTCGAAATACATCCCTGCCAAAACAATCATTTCATTTTGCAACCAAGACACCTGACAAATAGATGCAGAACAGAATGGTAAATGAAGGAATAAAAACATACCTGAGCAAATGCTTAAAAATAAAAGGAAAATCTAGAGAAAGTGTGCAAAGTAGAAAATGAAAGCTACAGCACTAAAATCACTAAAATGGAGCAAAAGACATCAGTAGGATTGAACTAAATAAAATCTTAAAAAGCACACAAAATATTAACATTCATAATACCAACAAATAAAAATATGGAAATGCAACAGCAACATAGAACAGAGAGAGTGATAGAGAATGTTGACCAGTTAAAATCATCTGAAGTCCTTACAAAAGTTATGCTTCAACATATTTTCCACTCATACATCCACATCATGTGTCAAATTATATTAGGAATTAGGTAAGAATCCCCAGCCTCAAAAAATGCCAATAACAAAGATATTCACACATCTCATTGTGTACAATTATAAAATATGACTGAATTTACATCAAATGACATAAGATAAAAGATCCAGCCACATCAATGACGATCACAAGATCAAGAATCAGTGTTGTTGGAAAAGTACACCAACAGCTTTTATTCTGAGTAATTTCTCCAATGCTTACAAGACTCACAGATGATCTAAAACGTGAAAACACTATAAAAGCATTGACACTAATCTCCTTACTGAAATCTGGCTCCACCTAACACGAATCTACCCAACATTTGCTCGTAGCTAACAAATCTCAAACATGAAAGAAATACAAAAATATTTGCAAACCATCACATACTGTACATAGGTTCCCAATTCTAGTTTCATTTTATGTTAAAAGAGTCCCAAATACACTCAAATTTTAAATTTGTTCACTGTTATGCTAACATGAAAAATTCCCTACCTAAATTATGGATTCACTTAGTCTTATCAGATGTCGACTGCATAATGATTTTTTTCAATTTTGAATGTTGGCTCCCTACCTTATCTGACTTTGAATTCTAACATAAACCTTGATATATAACTATATTTCCTACCAAAAGATGACCACCCACCATCAATTACTTCATTATACAAATAGAAAACTGTGAAATCCTTATAGAATCTAAAATAGCTGCTCTTGTGTAACACGAAAGACCAATATCAAAGGAAAGAATGTTACAAAAACTGATACTTGAAGCTCTGAATAAAACAAGTCAATCCAGAATGTAAATATTTCTATCCAGCACCCAAGTTCACAGAGGATTCAATATTAATGCACCAACAAAAGATACATTCATCAGATCACCCATAAATAAAATGCATAAATGAAAATTCCTCCAAAGTTAAATCCTTGTGATAAAGCTACCAAAACAAATACCCTATCACAAGTAAATCCATAAATAAACAAATAAATAGTATGTACACATAAATAAAATAAAAAGTTTTGCCTTCCTACCTAATCTCGAAAACTAAAAAGAAAGCCTTGCTTAAGTTCTTCAGAATTGTAAGTTTCATGAAAATAAAACAAAAGCCTTATGAAACTACATCATACAAGGAATGCAGGATAAAAATGTTATTCCTAAGGAATGCAGCGAGTGTAAATTAATCCATCAGCAACAGTCTTTCTCAGCACATGTTCGTACCACTTGGGATGCTAACTACTCACGTTTAACTATGGGATTCTATATTCTACGTCTGTCTCAAGCAAGACAACAGCATACTAATACACAGGAAACTTGCATTCTGTCTGCTTTAAAGTACTTAAGCAGGAGGGAAAGGGTCTTCAGCTAAGAGCAAAACAAAAAAGTGTAGTGTCATCTAAAAATGGTTTTAACAGTACGACAAACATCACCTTCGGGAACTCATATCAACCCTCTTAATTAAATGTATAATCATAACAACAGAGCAAAAGCTCCAAATTTTATGTACACAACAATGCTGCACAATATCCATCAAATGATTGTTCTACAATCTGTAAACAGACATCCAATAAACTTCCAAGTGTTCCATATGGAATAAGTTGGTAGTCCAAGTACAATATCAACCCAAAGTATTAATGAAGCCCATTTCCGATACTTATTGCTCAATAATCATAGATCTTGGTTATAAAGTTGTCCCTTTCAGTGATGAGCATTTAGTATAAACATACTGTAACCACAATGTCTCTATATCCTCTCCTGATGGTTCAGGAAACAGCCAAACTATCACCTATGGAACGTATGAATGAATTTTGCGTGACCAGGTGCCTACAGCAATTTGCAGAATCTGACTACCTCTATAAGTGAACTGTACCATATCATTCCCTTCATACATACAGTATTTTGTTCTACAACAGCTTTCTAATGATTTCGTGAGAACCAAACCCCACACAACTAAGCAACAGGGCATGTGTTTAACCATAACCATAATCAACACCTTTTTTTGACACAAGGCACAAAGCACACAAGGGAAAATCAGGGTACAAGGCTTTCTCATCACAGTAAATACACTGAGAGACACAATTCTTCAATATACCAACTAAACTCTACCACTACCAAAATATCACTGCAGAAAAACCCTGGGCACACATGAAACAAGATAAGCAACCTGAAATGCTCCCATTTTAAAACTCAACATGAAAACTTATACAAGCTTCAACAGACATAATTGCTCTCCAGCATTCCTTAACTTCTAAAGACTGATATGGAAACAGAAGGAAGGGAATCATTCCTTTGAGTATACGCTAGCAGGTGATGTTAGAAAGCAAAAGCAACTTTTGACTTACATAACTACTGAGATAACTAACCAAGAAATGGGAAGAATGTGAAAACAAATCAAGCATTTTAGAAAAGTTATCAAGATGGAAAACTAAAATCTGCCTCTTAGCCAAACCCTAAAACCAAAAGGACTAATTGTTCTAATCTAAAACAGAGTAGCTTTGACCTCTGCCTCACCTATATTCTATGATTTATCTTGGTATTGTCAGATTTGATAAGTTTGTACATGTTAATATGACCTCCACTTGTAGCTCTTGTAAATGTAAACAAGTTATCAACATACATTCTTACATAAACAGAGGTGACAGGAATCTAGCTGCATCTGCTCTGGTGATAAATATAAGATTTGCAATGGTAATATACACAAAACACTTATAAACAGGATATACTTTGTACATCCACACAATATATTAGCTAACTCACATGCCAAAATAACACTCATACACAATAAAATAACATCATATCTTAGAATTTCTCAGCAGTTGATTTTAGAGAGAGAGAGAGAGAGAGAGAGAGAGAGAGAGAGAGAGAGAGAGAGAGAGAGAGAGAGAGAGAGAGAGAGAGAGAGAGAGAGAGAGAGAGAGACCTTCTCTTGACTATAAATAAACCTGTTATTGTCATCGTTCGTTAGATTGAGAGTTTGTTCACTTTGAACTTGAGCAGTTTCTACTCAAACAGACAACTGAGACACCTAACCTTCTCCCACTATGAATAAACCAACATCCTGCTTCCTATATCAACTGGAATGACCCAGTGCTCACTCAGAATGAACATAATCATTTATATATAATGGAAATGACTAATGATATGCATAACTTCTGTCATGATACTTTCCGATGTCACCAGGAATGAAGTCGAATTACTGACAAAATAGTATGTGAAGATTTCGAGGGCATCTATCTGGAAACTCCTTATGCGCTGTCGGCGAGCAGTCAATCGGCCCTGTCTTTGATGCTGAAACACATGATGTGGAAGTGTTCACACATCTGACGAACCTGTCAAAACCAACCACTGATTAAATTAGTTTCTGCACAGGCTACAAAGTGTCTAGCAGCATTCGAAGACTACAAACTGACTACATGAGTGTTAGGTCTGCATGATTCCATGGGATACATCTATGGACTCATTCTGCTAAGTAATACATATGAAATACATTTTGTGTACTTAGAAAAAATCCAAGGTAGAATAAAGTTTGACAACTTACCACATGAACTCCATAATGGATGTGCGCAGCAGACGCCAAGCTACTTAAGACCAATAATGTTGCCATTTCTAGGGAAGGAATAATCCAAACAACAGCTACAGCAAGTGCTAAAGGAGCCATCAGCCAATTTAGCAACTCACAGCGAGTGCTGCTCATTTGTGACACAATTAGTCGGCACTGGAAAAAAAAATTAGGTTTTGTTCCCATTAATCAAAAAAATTGTCTGCATTTCTTTATTAGATAGGAACATAAAATTTACTAAACTTTTGTTGTCTGTAATCAATGTGACTTAATTTACATGTTATCTCAGATTGGACATTACTAAATAAATAACACATGAATAAACAAAATTGGCGTACATAACACACTTACATTAATGTTGGCAAATATAGTTCCAACCATGTACATAAACATGCGTGGATCCCTGTTAATTATATCAGAAGGAGACTGGAAGACCCAAATGGTGCACAAAATGAAACATAATATGGGACACACCAAAGGTCTTGAAGCTTCCCAAACTCCCAGCATCTTCCCAGTTTTGTCTCGGTACGACCTGTAACGAGATACACAGGTAGCATAAGGTTGCTAACATCACACAACAAAATACAAATGTCAAATATATATTTACTCGAGTGCAAAGACAAAATGAAAATACTGTTTGAATAAATGGGGAATTTGTTCAAAATTTATGCTTCAACTGTAAACAACACTTTTCAGCCAGTTTTCCTATGTAAACTTACTTGTAAACATTGTAGAAGGACATAGGTAAAGATGTTACAAGAGACCCTGTGTACATCATGCACTCAAACATTGATCCTGAAGATATTCCCCAAAAGATCTCAAATTTCCAAATGTGCTGTCCCCATATGCCAGTCACCAAGTAAATAATAAAGATGAGCTGAAAAAAAAAAAAAAAAAGACTTCTATATTTTTTGCAGTACAGGGCAATATTCACATCTGAGGTGAGATAAATATAACATGATTTAAATATTTCTTTCTTAATTTGAAGACCTGACATCATCTTTGAAAATCAGTAGCTACTGTTTTTATCTCTAAATACAGCATCAGGCACTGGAAAGCCATGATAAAAGATGCACGTACCACTTGTGATATATCAAATCCCCATGGCAGAAAAAGGATTTTTGTCAAATACTTTTCCCAGTGTGTTGTATAAAAGCAAGTAAGTACATTCCAAAGCACAAAATAAAATCTTAGAGGGCTGATACTGTAGTCAGCGCGGCCAAACACAGACAAGAGGCACATAGGAATGAAAGAAGTTGTCCAGGAATCCAACCCATGGTCAAAAAGTTCTCCCAGCGGACCACTAGTTCCTGTACGACGTGCCTGCTTACCATCAATGCCATCTGTAAGCACAAATTGGTAACAAAATTACAAGATGCTTTAAACATTTACCTCCTTTATATGGAATTTTTGTTTCTGAATTGGTCTGTTAAAAGAATTTGGCAAAAAATAAGAAAAATATGAATTAATCAAGAAATTCCTAAAAATATAAAGGCTGATCAACATTGTTTTCATGAGAAAAATACTGTAATGCAATAGAATATTTGGGAGTGTACTGTCAAGAGTGGAACAATACAATTTTCATAAACTGGACATGATATACAAAAATATTATGCTATACAATACAGAGCACTGAGATCTGTGAAGTCATTCAGCACTGAAAATAATGCTGAAATGTTGAAAAAGTTGTTAGGAGAGGGAGGAAAGTAAGATGGAAGAAAGCAAACATGAACAGAGGTATAGTAAAAGGAATGACAAGGGTTGCAGCTGGGGGCTGAAGGGACATTGCAAAAAAACCTTAAGTCAAGTCTACAGCACACTGCATGAGGTGCACTGATGGCACTAACCCCCTACAAGGCATCCAGGATTACAATCACCTGTGGAATTTGTTTGTATCAGCCTGGAAGTGAGTCAAGAGAAAAAATTCCCTTGTTCTAATGCTTCTCTTGTAACACAGTCTGGTCAACTACAAGAGGTCCTGAGTCACACTAATGTCTATGGTCTCAGCTGTCTGTTAGGCCTTTCATCAAAAACCACACGATGAATGGAGTTCCACTTGTTTTACAGTGGTTGACATACCTACATGTCCCAAACTTGGTCAATTTTTTGCTGTCCTTGGCCTGCCTATATTTAGTAGTCACTTCACAAGGGTGGGGTAGGGAGGGGAGTCCTTACTACATTTTTGACCATGTCTTTGTGGAATTCTTACTTTATGCCCTCTACTCCAGAGATCTGATCAAATTACTGCTTACTTTTTAGCCATTTTGAGACTTTATTTGTACAGTACCTACTAACTATATTAGTAAAATTTATGTTAATGGCACTCATGTTTTAAATGACTGGAGGAATTTCCTTTTAAAGGTAAATTGTTTCAGCTCCTACTATTCTCTTGGGGTCAGTGAGAACTTTTCGAATGACCCTCACTTGTATGTGACATAACCCTTACGTCAAAAGGGAATGTCTAATCCAACTTGAATTCCAGTGTCCTTGAGCATTACTGTACACTAGTCCTCCAAAAGTCAACATACAAGACAAAGTACAGTAGCACCTCAACTTAACAGAAGCTCTGGGGTCTTGCCTTTCTGATAAGTAAAAAAGATTCTATCCAGGTATTATTACCTGCACTTGAATATTTCCTAGATATCTTACAGCTAACAGCATTTACACTGGTTTCAAAACCTAAATTAACCTGTACTTCACAGTTAACATTCAATTTCAATGATGCCTTAAAATGTATGACATCTAAAATGGTAGCATGGGGAAAAGTAATAATAATATGGTAGCTGATAGGTACAGAAGTCTGCTAAGTTTGGATCTGTTATGTTGAGGTGTTACTTAAAATCACTTGTGAGACAGAGGTTTTTATCTATAAAAAAAATCAAACTCTTAAGAATAGCTAACTATTTGGCAGTTCACATAAAGTTTAAAAAATATAACATGACAGCACCTGAACAGAATATGGCCTTAACTACTAACCATGCATTACTATAGTTAATGGAAAAGTTCTGTAACTGTAAATACACGATAAAGATCAGTTACTAATAAAAGCAAAAAAATTGTTGAAATACAACATACCTAGTGTGTGTGCCATAAAATGATTAAATGCGCAAGCTAACCATACAGCATTGGGAATGGGGGGATATTCATTTCCAGGGGGCGCATCACTTGATGCATAATAAGTGTAGTCATAGATGCTGAGAATGACAAAATTTCCAACAGTGAACAGAAATCCAACAAATGTTAAAACATTAGGGGCAACCCAACGTGGACATATCTGAAAAGAAATAAACTCATGATAATTCAAATTGTAACAACAAAATTGTAAAATAATGCTTGTTAGGATAGAGTGCTTACAAAATACAGCATGCAATCCTACTGAACAGAAAGCACCATCATACAGCAACTGAAACTTTCACTTTGGTATGATACTGTACTTCATTTATGAAACAAGATATCGTTTAAGAAACAAAGCTAGTCCACCAGGTAATGAAAAATTAAGCAAAATGAAGATAACAAGGCTGTTTGTAATTTCATAAAGGGAGCATATTAAAAATAAGGCATTATTTTAAAAGTTGCTGGCCAGCCCCATAAAAGATAATGAATGCAATGCCAGTTTCCTTGATATACAAACCAGAAGTATTTTATATGGACAACTTCTGGCTACAGTTAACAGTTAGAAGTGGCTTCATGTTAAGAAACTTCAGGATTGTATATCTAGGAAAAATGAAAATGAAAACAAAAAGAGTCAATTTCTCAAGTTCTCTCCCCTGTACTGCACCATGCACATTTTTTCCTATATTGTTCAGCTTTTTCCTATGTTGTTCATTAAAAAAATTTCAATAATAAACAATCTCCTAGTGCAGAAATCTTCCTTAGAATTACCCAGAAAAGTAATATAATGGCCTAATAAAGTTATATAATACAATCCAGACCATAAACCGGGCAGTGGCGTTTAACTGTATACTGTACTGTGTTTTAAAAGGGCTTTTTTTTTACTATAAGAATAAAGTTAAATGACATGACACAAACTAAAACTACTTACCTTAACAACAGCGTTCCAAAATGGGTGCATAACATAGTAACTCAGCGGGCTGGTGTCCTGTGCACTATACTGTAAGAGAATGAGTGAAATTATTAAGAGTGAAATAGAAGGGCTTTTCTATAATAACTGTACTGTATAAGGAAAAGACAAAATTATTGCTTTCTAAAATTCTTGTAGTACTTTGTTCCATATCAAAATAACTTTTCCGTAGCAAATTATCTTCTTCAGAGAGAAAATTTATTTTTCATCAACATTCAAGTTTATCTAAACAAAATAATATATTCTACAGTACTCAAATTAGGAATGATGCAAATTATCATTTCATAAATAATTAAGTTTTGGAAAGCATAAATTTCATATTACAGTAATTAGTGAATTAATAATAACAATTATAATGTACCAACTAAACTATGCTCCCCAGGGAAAAATCCAAAATACCTATGATTCCTCCTCCAAGATTACCCAGCTGGAGGGAATCATTTGTGTCTACAATGCTTTCCTTCTAATTTTTAACAATATGATATATACAGTAAGTGCAACAGACACATAATAAACATAAATGAAAGAAATATATCATCATTAATAGTTTTACAACATACCCTTCTTTTGAATGTGCACATACAGCGCATGATTTCTCATCCTGTCCAGTACAGTATTATCCATTCTACATCCTTTTGCCAGGATACGGATTTCCCAACTGGCCAGTACACTGCTACTTCC
This sequence comes from Macrobrachium rosenbergii, assembly GCF_040412425.1. Taxonomy (NCBI): domain Eukaryota; kingdom Metazoa; phylum Arthropoda; class Malacostraca; order Decapoda; family Palaemonidae; genus Macrobrachium; species Macrobrachium rosenbergii. The sequence continues at coordinate 66,273,666 of NC_089796.1, read as the reverse complement.
ATATCTAACTGATTATGTACATTTCCCCCCTCATCGTACAAAACCACCGCATTCTAACTACCCACTTTTAAACACTACACCTCTCAGGTTATTACCCACTGTGATACTGTACCATCCCTCCAATGCACTGTAGCCATTATTGTATTTCTACAGATGAGCTTCCAGAGACGCTGTGTTTAGTACCAGCATCTCGGGGTTGAACTGTAAAAGCAAAAATATCTCAGTAAATTTCTCAAATTATTCTCACCTCTACTGCATTATATAGGCCACGCCCTTTTCTACATTATTCAGTCAAAATATTCTATTAGCAAACTATATCTCCATACAGAACTCTTTTGTAGAATTACCTCATTACTTCAATATCTTGTAGTAACACCTCTTTGGAATCCCTTAAATGGTCTTTGGAGGCAGGCACCCACACATTGGTAATTCAACGGAGATGCTGTTCATCAACAGAATTTTTTGCTTGAACAATACAGAAAAGGGTGTATATGTTGGCAAGATAATCTGAGAAATTGGCCAAAATAAAGTAATGTGAGAGTTACCATCTTTTGTTTGTTTTTATGCAGAAACGCTCTGCGGGACACCATGCTCAGTACCAGCCCCTCGGGAATTAACAGAAGAACGTAAACAAAAGATGGAAGACTTCTCAAATTATCTCAACTGTATTGCATCAAATACACCCTTTTCTATATCGTCCAGTCAAAACACTTCATCTGGCCTAAAACAATACAACCATGTGGAGCTCTTCCTTGGAATTACCAAAATGAGCAATGAATGAAATGAAAGGTGAAAAAATAGAAACGTATGAATTCTGTCATTTGTAAGTGCAGTATAGTGTATGCATAGGACATGGTTGTTGAAATGAGAGGAAAAAAGGTGGAAGCTGTAGTTTTCTCATTATCTTGCGATTCATGCATTTCCTACCGTTTCAACTAGCACAATGCACTGTATTTTGGTGTCCGACCCCCAACTACAAAACCTCAGGTTCCTAATGGGGTTTCCCAAGGCATTGTTGTCTGTACAAAGGGGTTTAGCCTATCATTCTTAATTACCTGTTTGAAAGTTTTTTTTTTTATGGTGTCCTCATCTCCTATGCACAGAAATAGACAAATCAATGGTTACTTTACTGTTCTTTAACAAATAAATATATATATATATATATATATATATATATATACTAATATATATATATATATATATATATATATATATATATATAAAATAAAATAAGTTATTTTATAGGCCTGGGCTACGGCAGATGACCTAAAGCTACGTTTAAAGAAAGGGCCCTTCTTAATTAACAAGGGTCAAATGTTTTTGCTGGTTTCATTTCTTATGCGCCAAATTAGACAAATCAAAGGTAAAAGGTCGTTTCCTGGCCGAACTCCAATTCCACATGAGGGCTAGTACTAAACATGGCGCAAAACAAGTGATTTATCTACACTGTTTCACTGTGTTTAGTACTAGCCCCTAGAGGATCAAATGTCCCTAAGTGCATTTTGCAGAACTGAAACTTAGAAAAAATCCTCAATTATTTACACATTTTATTTTTTATTGTAATAAATATTAGTTTGCAAAAATTATGTATAAAATATTTAAATTTTTTTAAGAAGATTCTAAAGATATAATAAAAATCAAGTAGGGATGTTCAGACCAGAAACAAACATTACCCAAATCAAATATTATTTCACTGTCCTTTAAAGAAATGCATAAAAAAATAACTAATTTTAATAGGCCTAGGCTATAGCAGGCCTAAAGGTTATGTTTTACAAAAGGATCATTCTTAATCAACAACTACCCAAGGCTACCAAGGGTCGAAAGGTTTTTTGGTGGTTTCCTCATCTCTTATGTACAGAAATCGACAAAATCATATTATTTTAGGTAAAAGCTTGTTTCCGGTCCGAACTCCAATTCCACATGAGGGCTAGTACTAAACAGTGATTTATGTACACTGTTTCGCCATGTTTAGTACTAGCCCCTGGGGAGTTAAATGTATTTTGCCATGTTCAGTACTAGCCCCTGGGGAATCAAATGTCCCCAAGTACATTTTGGAAAATTGAAGCTTAGAAAAAATCCTCAATCATTTACATGTATTTTATTTGTTATTGAGATGAATATTAGTTTGCAAGACTATTTTTTTTTAATGAAGATTCGAAAGACATATTAAAAAACTGAATAGGGATATTCACACCGGAAGCAAACATTCTCCAAATCAATTATTTCATTGTCCTTTAAAGAAATGCATAAAAACAGCACCCTAATTTTAATAGGCCCTAGCTGCAGTAGGCCTAAAGGTTATGTTTTACAAAAGGGTCATTCTTAATCGACAATTAGCCTAGGCCGCCAAAGGTCGATGGGTTTTTGGCGGTTTCCTCACCTTATATGTACAGAAATCGACAAATCATATTTTATTGTTCTTTAAACACGTATAAAAAACTTAATTTGATATATAAAATCAATTAATATGATAGGTCTAGGCTACGGCAGACCTGGCCTATGGGCTACGTTCGGCGAAAGGTCAATTTAGCCTGCTGAGAGTCAGGCCGAGATGCGAGGTTAGTAGGCCTACAAACAGAAGCAGGTTTGTAAAACAACCACTAAAAGACAAAGAATAACGGAAATTAGGGACCAAATATTAATTGCCTAGGACCTATTCGAGCAGTGGGTGGGCCCAGCCCACGTATCCCAACACAAGGGCACCAACCAAAACAAATGCCGACGACGACTCAAGGCACAAGGTTCCTCATTTCGGAACCCCGATTTCTCACCCCACCTTGTAATTTTCGAACCCGACCAGCTGCTCGGGAGTCAAATACCGCTGCACGGTCATCTTCCTCCGATTGCTCGTCCTCGAATTGAAGAAAGAATCACGAATGGCACTCTTGTCCTCCCGCTACACCTTCCATCAACCTCATTCTTACTGACACTGGATTCCCGGACGGCCGGACGTGAAGCAGCTGATTCCGGAGGAGGGTTTTTGTGGGGTTTCTCATACACGCGTTTCTCCTCTCGTTTTTTCTTCTTTTCTTGTTTATTTTTTCGTTTGTTTGCATTGTTTACCTCCTCTCGATACTATTCTTTCTTTTTTATATTTTATTTAAATCTTTGTTCGCTCGTCTTAGTCCCACATCATTAACCCACGGTTCTCTTTTTTACTTTCTTTTTTCTTCATTTTTCGTCTGATTTGCATTCTTTATCTCCTCTCGATTCTAGTATTCTTTTTATATTTTATTTAGATTTAAGTACTGCCCTTGGTCCTAAAGTTCTCTCTTTTTTCCTCTTTTCTTTTTTCCAATTTTCGTCTTATTTACTTTTTTTTATCTCCTGATACTATTGCATATTTTTTTAGGGTTTTACTCGTCTTGGTATATACTGTGTCATTAACAGATTTTGCTTTCTTCTTTTTTTTTTTCCCCTTTTCCATTCTATTTACATTTTAATTTCCTCCTGATCCTACATTTTCTTTTTCTTATTTTATCTAGATTTTCTTTTACTTCTCTTGGTCCTATGTCATAAATTTCAATGCCTCGTTATTTTAGATGCTTTGTGAATTCAAGGGAATTTCTCGGCAGGTATATATTAGAGTTTATGGAAAAACTAAATATGATATATATAATGTGTGTGTGTGTGAAAGGGTCTGATAAGGTTACTTGCTTTCTGCCATTACATTATTATGCCAGAAAGATTGTCAAACAGATAGGCTGATAACTCTGAAAGAACTAATCAGTTTTGAAGAGTTTTACAGACGTGGGTCCCATTCAGCTTCAGTCTCCTTAGGTCCTAATTGATGATAATATTTTTCTTTTCTGGTCTGGCCGAAGTATGTAATAGAATTTAACAGATCTTCATTGATGATTGATCAACGAACTCAGTTTTGTGTTTGGCGTGGTAGCTAGGATACGTTAAAAGTATTTATAGCCTAACGCTTGAAATGTGTCAATATCACTGATGCAAGTTCGGTGGTTTAAACAGCTCAAGAATTCGTAATCTGTCGCTGGCCACCTGTGAGCAGTATCTACAAATGGAGACCAAAAAATACGCACGATAGGTATGGAAATAATTCTAAAAAAAGGAAAAAATTCTATCCGGCGTTCCTATACTTGACAACAACAAACGAGCATATGAGTCTAGACGATCTTTTCACTGGAAAACTGTACCATACAGACATGAATAAAGCTCATCTTAGCCGATCCCTCTCATTTCTGCCCCAAGTGTGTAACCCTGAGTCATACTTATAAGTGGATTAATAGCGCAGGAACCGACTCGTCGCCTTGTGCACACATATTACGGTATGCAAACTGCTTGGTCGAAGCCAAGTAACTTTACAGCGCAGTTGGATGGGGGGAAACGGGTAGATTTCTAGAACTATTAAAAGTAAACACTAACTTTTTTCTTATTGTTCTGCAATTTCAATCGTTTTTGAGATAAGATATCACTATGTTAATTACTCCGTTTACTGAGTTACTCTCCAAATGGGAAAACGAGAAGTGATTTGTTCACAACCGGATACACATAAGCCTCATGTTACGGAGGAGAAGTAAAGGGTGAAATACCGCTTAGGTTAATTTTCACAACTCATGATATATTTACAACAGATTTCGCCAATCCATGCCACTGCAATGTGAAGGAGGCTTGAAGCGGCGATGCTGCAATTCATCGTGAATATACAAAGCAGTTTTTGGTCTTGCTCCGTACCCCATGACTCTAAAAACCTGAGAGAGAGAGAGAGAGAGAGAGAGAGAGAGAGAGAGAGAGAGAGAGAGAGAGAGAGAGAGAGAGAGAGAGAGAGAGAGAGAGAGAGAGAGAGAGATTAGTTCGTCACTGACTTGATAGAAGAGAGCGTCGGTTTTTAGTGAAACCTGGTCAAGAAAACTTAAAAAAGTCATGTCGTCTTATTCGTTTCAGAGGGATGTGGATGGTGTATACTCGAGGAAGGCTCACTACCTAAGTTTACGCATGTCACAACAGATAAAGATTGAAGCTTAAAAGCACTTAACCTTTAAACATCGCCTCACGAGATAGCCTTATCGTTCGTAAGTTATGAATCAGTGATTTATTACAAGGAAAATCGATGGTCTGTTGAGGATTCTTCACTTCAGAGAAGATTAAGAATAATAATTTGAGATTTGCATTAGAAAAGTTAGTGTCACCGACATCTCTGACTTGGTACTACTGTACATAGGCCAATAATCCTGTACTACCTGTCACTTTCTCAAGGGGACTATGAGGCTAGCAACCTCATTCCAGAAGGTAATGCTTTGAAACTTGGAATAGGCTTCAGGAGTCTATTCTGACAAGAAATGGACCCCAAGGTAGCCTGAGAAAGCAATCAAGCAAAGGGAGAGCCTACTCTGTGAGCCAAAGATGATGAGAGTTTGATTATGCATAAGAGCATTTGCAAGATATGCCGGGAACGTGTGATAAATTTTGATGAAACCCGGTAGAAATCTTTACCAGATGATTAACATTTAGGAGATATCAGCTCAAAGGTGATAATGTGTTACTAAGGAAACCATTTTACCCATAACAAAAGACAGAGTTGCTTTAACATGGAAAACATTTTGCCCATTGTACAATGCCCACATTTTCTGAAGTGTTTAATACTTCCTTCCCTTCTTTAATGATAAGCTGTAATCATGCTTCTCTGGTTATCAGTTCAAACGTCGTGTAAATTATTCTTTTATTAAATGTTACCTGGTTTAGTATATTAGTGAATGTGCGTGAGAAAATGCATCAATATCTATTTTAAATAACAAACGAAAGTGGTGAATATATCTCAATCATTTTATACAATCAGTAACTGCCTGCAATGCTTCGAAAGTTAATAACGACACTGAATAACGAGTTGATAATTCAGCGTCCGACCTTGAAACAAAAATTCTGGCCATTCACTTATATTATATAATCAGCTGATAAGTCTGCACCTGGGTAGATAATAATGCACTCAGGTCAATGAAGTTTCTAGCTGCGAGACGTAACACATACAGACACAAGATTAATTGTGGAGAGAAAATTAAGAAATCAGTCAAATTAAACCTGCTTTGGAATATTAGAAGTCTCAGGATGAATATAAAAGGTGGTGATATTCATCTCCATCCTACAATATTAAATCTGTTGGTTTCAAGTTAACAACAATGGAATTGACAAATCAACAACCGATTTAGAATAATTAAGATGAATTTACAGTCCAGGTGTTTACAGCATTCAGTCCAGGGAACTGAATACAAAATATGCTTATGGACAAGAGCACTATAGGTCTAAGAAGTCAGGATGTATTGCACAGAAAAGGGTAAACTTGAAGACAAAGATGTACACTTGTATACAACATTCGAACCATGAATGACAACAAAAACAGAGTGCAGGCTAAGCTCAAACACAAAAGGGCATATATGCGTCTATATCCAAGGTCATGAGCTCACAAACATAGGGTGCCACAAGACAGGGTCAGATATAAAATTTGGAAATATTCTGATCAGGAAATGTAGAGCAAATGGCTGGATGATGATAATGACATTCGGGAAGATTAGTCAGTGGAATGGAATGGAATATGTGATTTAGGCATAAAGCCATGCACTGGAGCCCACAGGGTCATTCAGCGCCGAAAGATTAGTTAGTGTTAAGGATTGAAGGTTAAGAGGCTGGAGCCAGTCAGTGTGTGTACAGTACTCGAAGTTTCCCAAGAAGAGAATCTTGTAATGTTTGGGAGAAGACAACAGACTCGTGACAAGATTTGTGTAGACAACAAACTCATGGCAAGGATTACGTAGCTGAAGAGGCATCGTCTAAAGGGCCAGATAAACGACAATAAATGAAGGTAAAAATAAAGATTTGACTTAAAAAATTTTATTACCCAGATGACATCACTTGTGGGGGAGAGATTCAGCACTCCTAAGACCCAATATAGATGTACAGTATTGATGTTATAGTAAGCTCTAATCCCACCTCTGAAACGAAAACGTGAGTAAAGGTTACGTTGGCAAAGTATATTGGCCACAAAGGGTCACTGGAAGCATCTACAGACAATTCACTAGAAAAGGAGGCAGGTTTACCATCGGTTGAAAGGTCGTGGATTTAATTCCACATGCTATTGCCTGAGTCTACCTCTTACCATCAGAGAAGCCAACATCTTTCAGTGGAGATACTTCATTCAAAGTAAATCAAAGACCATTTACCATGGATTGACCCCTTCAGACGTAGGGCCATCATTGCACCTCATATAATGCACTGTAGCCATGACTAAAGTGTCTGTAGAATCCCTTTGACCCCTAGCTGCATGCACTTTTTAGCCTTTTACTTCCCTCCTACTTTCTTAAATCTTGCTGTTCAACAATTCTAACTGATACCTCTTACTGCAGCTTGGAGTTTCCTCCCAGTTCCACCTTTAGATCCCTAAAGGTTGCAAAATAAAATGGAAATGAAAGTTTCTGCATTTTTCATCTTTGCCAGACACATGGGTAAAGAGATGTGTGTATAGTAAACAGAGTAAGCTTATGATGCATTTACAATATGCTTGCATTACTCCATGCAGTGGAGATATGAGTACTGACAGAAAATGTTGATTTTAAAGAGGCGAATGACCACAATGCTAAAATTCATAGCTGTGGGGCAGTTGGAACATATTAAAAAAGTGGAAGTTAAAGAAATATAGCGTCCAGTGCCTGGAAAATGGATAGATCTCAAAAGACTGAGAGATGGTCTGCACATGTTATGAGAATGGAAGAATGTAGATGTGGACATAAAATTCTGAAAACCAGTAGGACACAAAAAAATACTGTAATGGAAAAATTGCACAGATGAGGGCCTAGGTCAGATGCAAATTCAGGCAGATAGCGTGAATATGAAGATGGAAAGCACACATTAGAATGTTACTGGCCATCTGTAGAGTAGGTGGGAGAGCTCTATAGTTCCTTCTTTTACTTCACTTTCCCAAATAACTACTTAATCTAGTGGCACTAAAGCATTCTACACAAACTTTCTTGAATTAATATCAAATGGTTTTCCAAAACTGAAGATAACATTTCAACTAAACCTGGGCTGAAACCTCTAAATAAAGGAAAGGACACTCCTGACTCCCTTTGGGAAAAACCAATGTTGTGTTACTTAACACAATAAACTGACAAAAGTATTGAATTGTAATAACTTGCCCTCTTTCCTATGTAATCCATTTCTTTCTTTACAGATTCTCACAAAGCAATTTACTATATTGTACTAGGAAATCAAAAGCACTGACTGCGAAAATCAAACTCAAGAAAAGACCTCAAATGACATAGCGCCTCCAGAACTAAGCTGGTCCAGAGGTTCTCACACTGATGAAATTTGGTTAGCATCCCTCCTTGTGATAACAGCCATCTTCAGAACTTCATATTATCATCCACAGAGGGCACCCCAAAAAGGAAAAGACCAACTCTGTAAGCCAGAGGTCCATTGGAGGTTAGTCATGGCAACTGACTTCATGGTTTTTGCTGTGCTATAACAGAAAGAAATCCTTTCACTGTGAAGGTGCTTCAGTGGTGGGCTCTTTGTCCGGCTGATGAGTCTACCTACCCTGGTTGCTTCCCCAGAACTGTTATGTTCATGGATGAGCTCCATTGTCTTTTGGAGGTGCCTATTCAACTAATCCTGCTGCAGTTTTGAAGTTGTAGGACTCTTGTTGATTGGGAGATTGCCTGCAATATCAAGGAACTGAATTCCCCCCAACACAATGAGTGCAGTGAACAATGGTTCAGTGGATGTAGGACTCATCAACATCTCTCCTAGGCCCTCAAGCAGAACCAGTTAAGGCAGAATTAATGCTAGATAAGACTTGTGTTACTTCGACCATAATGGATTGTGGTCAACATAGTAAGAACACGCTTGGTACCATGCACACGTACTCATATGGGCCAGGGCTGGTTTTGACCATAAGTGGTCTATCAAGTTGCGCTAACAGACATCCAGAGCTATTATGAAGAACTGGGACAGTCAAAAACCACAGGAAGTGCAGACTCCTGCTGTACCTTCAGGGAGACAGCTCACACAGGGAGTCCAAGCCAGACCTGCTCTCTTGAGAAGTCTGGGTAACAAACCAGCTCAATCAAGCTATATGGACTGAGGTGTCCAAGTTCACCCAAGACCACCAGTCCTGTGAATGGGAGCAATGTCTATCACCCATCTTTGAGAAAGAATGGCACCTACAAGTTTGACGAGACTTCTATACAGGGAAGACTTCCAAGCCTTTTTCCTGTGGTTCGAAGACTGAATGTGGAAGATAGTGAGGGAGTGGAAGAGGATGAAACAGTGCTTAAGGACAAAGAGGACCTCATAGAAGCAAAAAACCCATTTCATCTTGCTGCTACCCACAGTCCAGCCTGACATACCCCTCTCATCTTTTCTCTACACACAAGACATCAAAGTTAAGGTAGGGGTCAGGGACTGTCTGGGAGACATAACACCTGGAATAGCAACTACAGTAACATTAGAGGAGTCACTGCCAGCATCAGGAACGGCAGAGCTACTTTTGGCCACAGCTAATTCTCAAAGAAGGCAGTGAAGGAAGGCTTTCCAAACAAGTCAAGATGGCCAGGGAACCCTCAGCATCTACGGCTGAGCAATGGGCATACTGGGGACATCCGCCAGCAGTAAGAGAAAGCCATTGCAAGTGGAGATGAGATGGGTTATTACAGACCTCAGTAAACATCCCCCAACTGTATAGCAAGGGGAGACCAGCAAGGAACAGTCCCGGAAGTCAGTGTCACAGTTGGTATGGATTACAAATAAGACATTGGAGTGAGGCGGAAGTGCATTACTTCCCATTGACACAGGCAGCCCTCTTAGTCCTACTCCAGTTTGAGATGAACTTCTGCCACTGGTAGGGCAACCACTTCTCCCACCCATCATGGAAAAGTTCCCCTGGATTAACTTGGCCCCTGCAAACAATAGAAACTATGAAGATTGACAGTCATAGCTGACAATGGACATCACACATTCTAGCACATGATTTCTATGTATATTATTTTCCATCCCAAACACCCTTACATACAAATCCATAATGCAAAGCCATGAAGAAAGTCCAAGTAGTTTCAAATAACCAAAGAAAAGTGAGGGTATGCAGACAATTGAGTGAGTAGATACTCTTCCAACTCACCCACCTGCTACCACTTAGCTATATTGTCAGTGAACATCAGCAACCAAATCAGCTCGCCTTGCACATACTCCTAAGACAAGTTTGCATTCTCCCTTTCATAGGAGCAGAAAGACCTTTGGAAGGTTAATAAATCATATTGAAGTTTTAGCTATTGTCGCAATTATGAACTAGAGATATCACTGATCAAGAATTTCATTCAATTTATGGGTCAAAGGGCCAAAGTGTTTTAGTTCCCAAATCAGACAACCCTGCATTGTCTTTACCTTAGGAACTAAAACATGTGATTGGCACTTAACATAGTTCACAACTTCATGGAGATTTGCCAGATAAGATTATCAATGAAGTTCAACTCAAATAGGTAGTCCCCGAGTTGCTATGGAGATCCGTTCCTTTGGCTTCTTGTATGTTGAAATTCAGCTTAAGTCAGAAAAGTAAGTAATTGGTGGTGCAACGTTGGGTTTTCAGGTTTATGTCGGATCCGTGTAAAGTCAGGCTTTCAAGTTTGTCGGAACGGCAATAACATCGGGTTTATGGTCTTACGTCAGAACAGTCTTAAAACCAGGCTTTTGGTGTAATGTCGGAAACAGCTTTTTTACGAACATCTTAAGTGTTACCGTTGTATGACCGGAAAGGCGTAGGTCGAGAGTCTTAAACCGGGGACTGCCTACTGAATTAGGACTTTTTAATTTACCTCATCTCGATAAAATACAACCCATAAAATATTTAATCCATACACTGTGGAAATGTTTCTACATGAATTACCCAAACTTCATTCATTGTTGGTTGAAAACTTGAGCGACAAGTCTCAGTGATAGGAGTGTTATGCCATGCTTATTATTCTTTAAATACCCTTAAGGTCAAAGTAGCATAGCCAGTTTCAAGACAATGCACTACGTATATTACAAAAGTATTTTTAGTACTTTAGACCAACACAAACATTACGTTTTATTTAAGACTCCTCTACAAAGCATGCCATTTCCAACCATCTCGAATGAAAATCTGAGATAGACGGGACATGAGAGGAAAAAGTACATTTGACTGCCACAGCTGTAGCTTGGTTGCTTAGCATCTTTAGTTCCTTTCATCTCTACATGTGCAGGGATGTTAATTTTACTTTCATTGCTTCATATGGTTTGAGGAATGAAACCTGTTGATACAACTTTAGGGACAGTAATTTGTGGTGGTATGATTTTGAGGACAGGTGATTTTGTTGCAGTAATTCCACTGAAAACAGAACCATTGGGTAGAGAAATCTAGTTACAATAAATACTAGAACAAATTTATCTTCTATTGTGCCGAGTATCTAAAGGTACAATGCATTATCTTTGGACAGATTAGTCTGTACACAATAAGTGCATAAAATCTAAAGTGGCAGGATGTCTTTATATAGCATAATTACAATGGGTTTAATCTAAAATAAAACACGGCTTTGCTTGGGAATCAAATCAAGATAATTAAAGCAATGTATAACATATATTCATCCATCTTCAGTTATATGTTTTATGTCCAACGAACAATGCATCATCTTTAGGACTGATTAGTCTGCATAAACAAAAGAAATGCATAAAATCTAAAAAACACTGCTTTATTTGGGAATCAAGATGAAGTAAAAAAAATATTCACCAATGTTCAGCTATATATAAAACTAAAGTTAAACATTCACAAACTTGCGTACGTGTGAATTACATCACCCACAGTTGGTCCCAATGGGTTTGTCCCTGGTTTTGTGTCACTAGTTAAACTGTAGTTGCTGTCAGTGTTCCAGGAATTGGGCTGTCAAATTTCAGACAATTCATGGATCAAACAAGCGCTAAATTAAACAAAAACAGTACTTCTCTCAAGAACCACTTTTGGGCTCTTTAGATATAGCATAGGGCCAAGGAGCATTTGACAAGCATGTATCACATTAAGACTTACACAAGCAATTCTAAGATGTTCCCAGGTTTCTTGGAATGTTAAACGAGATAGGGAAAAAGTTCAGTGTTTGTCACATTGTAAGAACGATCCAACATCTTTGCTGTTACTGTACTAGTTACCATAGATCCAACATCTTTGCTGTTACTGTACTAGTTACCATACATTAACATTTCAGGCATAAAATGGCAATGTATATAAAAAAAAAAAATACTAAAGGTTAAAAAAAATAACCTGTTAGGTTGTAGAAACAGAAGTATTTTATTTATTGCCAATCTATAATCTTAGCACAACTGTTTACATTTTTTTTAGATTTTATTGAGAGGAAATGTTATGGGTTCATTTTTTGCCCGTGAGAGCATTTTTTGTCTTTATATTTTTATAAAATTTTATCACTTTCACCTTATAAAAGTAGGCATGTCGGAACATAAAAAAAAAGTACTCCCTTTCATTATTCTACCATGATTGATGTTCTGACTTGCCATGTTGCATTATAATGAACTTTAGCTACATTATAACCAACTAGTGGCTTTAATATAGGTTTTTTCATTTTGCAATTTTTTTTAGGTTTTTTTATATTTATATATACTGACACCTACCTTGACAAAAGACTGTTCACGTGGTTGCGGTCAAGCTAAATGATTATGCCTCATCAATTGGAGTTAACAGTGTGCAAATAATCATTGGCCATTTATAAAACCTTAGACCTTTGTAAAATAAACCAAATTAGTAAAACACTCCAATGATTGGGCACATATTAATAAAAAGTTAACCTTGTAGAAAATAAAATGACAACTACAGGCTGCTTATCTTCCATTATTTGTTGCTATTTAAACGTCTTCCTTCTTCTGAGCAGCCACGACGGCAGCAACTTGTTGTTTAGCCTGGTGGGCCTGAAGCACAGCAACAGCCTCTTCGACTTTAGCTTTGAGCGAGATCCTATCCTCAAGCATATGCAAAAGGTCAGAGTTGTCAATCTCCAACAACATTCCAGTGATCTTACCCGCAAGCTCTGGGTAGATTTCCCGAATGAGTGGGAACAGACGTTCTCCAAGCATCTGTTTTTGCTCCTGAGGCATGGCAGAAGCAAGCATGGATGGAGTGAGTGGCTCCTGACCCTGGATGTGGACAGCTGGCTGAGCCACAGGAGCCACAGCAGCTGCAGCAGCTGGGCCACCACCTGAAACTGCAGGAGGGTTGCGCATGTTGTTTGTGTACTTGTAGTTGGAAGCACGGGCAGCATTGGAAATTGCTGCAGGAGGAACACCACCTGCATTGGGGGCCACTGGCCGACCTGCTTGTAGCAAGTTGGGAATGGGTTGTTGCTGAGCTGCTGCAGCTGCAGCTGCCATGGGTCTGACATTTCGAGGACCTGGCTGAGCTTGACGGGGTGCTGTCCTGAATGGAGCAGCTTGCATAGGGAAGGTCGTAGTGGCTTGAGCACCTGCACGCACTTGGGCTGCTGGCTGAGCAGGCCAACGAGGAGTAGCTCTGATTTGTGCCATCTGTGGCGAGTAGAAGCGCTGAGCTTGTGGCATGGTTGGCATAAAATAGCTGGTGCCACCAGGTTGGAACATCTGTCCCATTTGCTGCATGCGCATGCCTGCAACACGCTGCATGTACTGTGAAGCTAGATGGGCCTTACGGTCCTCACGGCGCTGGGCAAGTGCTACATACAAGGGTTTGCTCACCAAAATACGGCCATTCATTTCAGTGACAGCACGAGTTGCTTCTTCAGGGGTAGAGAAACATACAAAGCCAAATCCTTTGGATCGACCATCTTCAGTCATAACCTTGGCACTAGTGATTGTACCATAGTTAGAGAACTCCTTTCGAAGGCGTTCATCATCAATAGAGTCATCCAAGTTCTTGATGTAAAGATTGACTCCCTGGTACCTGTTCATGCGCTCGATCTTCAGCAACTCGAACTTCTTTTTCAACTCTGCCTGACGTTCTCCCTTCTTCTGGGCTCTTCCGACATAGATTATTTTACCATTTAATTCCTTGCCATTATATTCCTCACAAGCCTTCTCAGCAGCTTCTGGTTCCTCAAAGGCTACAAAACCAAATCCTTTGCTCTTTCCATCATCAGTAACCATAACCCTGTGGCTGCTAATTTTGCCAAAAGCACTGAATACCTCGTAGAGCTTGTCATCATCCAAATCTTCGCCAAAGTTCTTGACATACACATTAGTGAAGCGTTTTGCTTTCTCTCCCAGTTCTTTTTCACGTTCAGCTCTTGGGATGAACTTTCCTACGTACACTTTCTTACCGTTCAGCAACATGCCGTTTACTTTTTGTATAGCATTGCGCGCAGCTTCTTCTGTCTCAAAGTGGACAAACCCATATCCTTTAGAATTGCCCATCTCATCTGTTGCAACCTGAAGTACAAAAAATTAAATTTATTAAACCAAGAAAAACCTGGCCTCTAAGCCACAAAATTGCTCAACAACTAAAGTTGTACTTAATCTGCTTTTCTTCTATAGAATATCCCTCCAATATTACAACTTAAAAGTCAAGTGAGAACCTTTTAACCTACATTTACACTAACTACTAATTACAAAAATAATGGCTAAATAGCCTTACCTTGCAACTAAGGATGTTTCCGAAGGCACTGAAGGTGTCATACATTGCCTTATTGTCAATTGACTTATCTAGATTCTTGATGAAAACATTTCCTACCCCGGACTTTCTTAAAGATGGATCACGCTGAGACCACATGATACGGATGGGCTTACCCTGGAATGCAGAAATTAAAACTTACAGAACATGAAACCCAAAATATACTTCTGGGGTGAAGAGCAAACCCCAGAAGAGCAATGTGTCAACTTCCATAACCTAATAATTTCTCTTGAATTTTTCAATAGCAAAATGACCTTCAGCAAAATGAAAATTGTGTCCTGCAAAAATGAATGCTTCAAATTCATTAGAAAATGTAAAGTTACGTTATTGGATTACAATGTGGAATCAAGAGGTTTTCACTCCCTTACTAGCACCAGTTTTTGGCCAATACGACGAACATTGTTAGAAATCAGAGCAATGACACTGCATCCCAGTGACTGCCTGTCAGTTTAAATCAGCTATTTTCAACCTAGGTTTCAACAGGGGGGAATAAAAAAAAACCTTAATGTAGCAAATAAGACCAACTAAACACAAGTGTCCAAAACCGACAAGACCTCCCTCAAAAGTTTCAGTGTCATATTAGTCCGAGGTAAAATCAATTCTCTATAGATTTGGTAACTCCCAAATTTTTCAAGGTGTACTCCACACCAATACAGAAAGTTGAGTAAATTGAAAAAATTTTCCTTAGTAATGTTGGCTTTTAGACAATTTACATGGTTACCTTCCTGCAATGGGAAAATATATGCACTGTTGCAATTTTGTTTGTAAAACAAATAACTGCCATTAAGTACTATAAAGCTTATATATAAGAAAAAAGTACATCTAATTTCTAACAAAGTGATGCTTTGGTGTCAGTAGAATTACCAAAAGCCCAAGTACATATTAATTTGGGCAAGTAGATTCTAAAACTCTACTTCAGCATTACAACACTGTACAGAAAGAATTGTACGGGTGGCTGGCTGAAGAGTTGCCAAGAACTAGTAAGGCCTACTAAACTGATTCTTAAGGTCATTAACATAAACTGTTGAAATTAATTTGACTACTGCACTCAAATACACTCTCATTTCAAATATTGTCTTTTCCGCCTTTTATTTTTCTTTACATCTTTAGCTGCAAATCATTAAGGACAGGGTTAACGGGCTATAAACCCGAGAGTGCCTGCCTGCAGAGAAAGTACTGACACAAAAGAGGTACTTTTGAACTACACAGATATGCCAGGTGTTGCCAAAGGAATAACAGACCTTTCAAGTTAAAAAAAATCAAACTGAATTTTCGTTCACCGCTGCAGTGACTCTGGTCAACTTCAGCTTCAAACTTTCTGCTCTATCATATGTAAACAACCAAACTGCAGAACAAAAGCTGTCCAATTCTACAATCTACAGCTAATTAGTTACGACAAAATCAGGTATGTACATTAGAAATTTATGGCAACTACAATATCAAGGCATTTCCATGTTACTTCAATCTTCCCTTTGCTTTCCACTCATCTGGCAGCTCAATTTCCATTTTTACCTCAGCAATAAAATTTAAAAATTACAAGAACACATTTTTATTTCAAATTGCACCAAAAAGTATAAAAATTTGTGATCCAAAATATTGATGGATGGTCAAGCCTAACCATAAAAGTGTGGGGCATATACTTACCTACGTTCCATAACTCTATAGAGGAATATTTAAATTGAGAAAATTCCAAAAGCAAGATTTCATAGCACAGATATGTGGGATTAAATTTGCTATGTGCCTGGTGATGATGTAAGTTGGTTAAGACCTGAAGAAGTCTGTGAAAGTAATGAAGGCGGTAAAGTTATTGCTTTCACAGACTTGCATGTAATTTGGTTCCATACCTGGTAAGCTTCCTAAAGAAGCACTAAGAGTAGGCTATACACATCAAAAATTGCTCTACTTTCTTTACCTATGTCTGTATATACACTGCATCAATACAGTAGAGTATAATACATATCATTAGAACCGTATGCAAGTTAGAGTAAGCAGGCCACAATTTTACAGTTAGTAATAAGCTCAACAGTTGTGCATACCAGACTTTTTTTGAGGAAAGCAAGATTAGGCAAATAGGTGGCCCATGCCTTTATGTTTAGGCATAAGTAGCCATTAATATTGTGGATCAGTTTTGTTCTATACTTTTTGGTGCATTCTGAAATAAAAGATTGGTTTTAAATTTTTTTTTTAATTCTATTTGTGATTTTGTGTGTGACAGTTGAATAAGTACTGTTTGCATCACCAAGTGACTGAACCAATTGCAGAGCCCATCCTCGCTAGTTTGCCGAGTCGTTACAAAAGTGTATGAATCTACGGTCTACATGTTTCACACCTATGAAAATCCCTTGGCCAGGTGTTTCTGCATACTACAGCACAAAAATAAAATTGCAGTAGTATTTAATTTTTTTTTAAATATTGCATTGTCACAAACTTTGCACCAACTCTGAACATGTATAGAAAATCTGGGGAAATCAGTTCAGTAGAGGTAGGTAAAAAATAGTTTGTTAGAAGTGGGTAAAAAATAGTTTAAGTTTTAACCCAACCAGACAGACAAGTCACGTTAAATAAAAGCGTACAAAATTTCATCAAATTTTGGCCCTCAAGCCGTGCACTGGGGCACACTCAGCATTCAGCAATTAAGCAAGTGAAAAGGGAGTTCAAGTGGTTGGACAAGATAAAAGAGCTCCAGGAAAAAAAAATTTAAAGATCTGGAGGTGGAACAAGGAGAAAACCCCAAATCTGCATTCAACAGAAATAGTTGAGAGAAGCTTGACTGCATGATTGAAAAGGCAGTGTAGATAAGATAAAAGGTTAAAAAATTGGGACAACTGGGGGGTCGAAGGAAAGCTGCCAACACCCTTCAGTAATGCTATCAACAAAACTGGCCAACAATGAGTTATGGGAAAGTTTACTGCAAGGCAGCCACTTTTCCATCATGTACTCAATACTCCAAATTTAAAAAATGCTTTCAGGTCTGTAACAAAACCAGTAATTAACCACTACTGTACTAACATAGATTAACAAATTATATAAAACCTTACCTTCATTACATCAAAATTCATTGTATCAAGAGCTCTCTCTGCATCTGCAGGTTGCTGGAAGTTTACATATGCGTAGCCCAGAGACCTTCTAGTGATCATATCACGACATACTCTGATGGATAACACAGGCCCAGCAGATGAGAACTGAAAATGAAGTTTCTCTTGAGTTTCTAGAACTGTACTCTAGGTAAGAATTACAATTAAAATTCATAAAAATGTCAAAACTTTTTTCAAATTTCTACATGCTTTTCTTTCCCAACATTAAAGGTTAACATTTGTGCAATTAAAAATGCAACTGCTGAAAACCCCAAAACTTCCACCCAAGGTAAGCAGTTGTACAACTGATCCTGTTTAAATTTAAAAACCACGTTATCAAAAGGGCGAAAGCCTAAATTAAAGCTTTTGCTCATGAAATTTTATGGAAAATTAAGCATTGCTCACTGTATTAAGATCACACCAATTATTACTTGAAAAGTTTTGTAGCAATAAAATCAACTTATGCTGTCCGGGAAAGATATTTGCAGTTACTGTACCAGACAAAATCACATTAAAACATCAGCACAGAAGAAAAACAGAAGTTTCTGATGGGAGAGCCAAGTAGATTTGCAATGAGCTGTTGCACACAATCTTCTATTTGTAATGACCTTTATGGGTGTGACGACAGGGACAAGGTTCTCCAGTTTGTCATTCCTTCTTTTTTACTTGAAGTTTATGAATTTGGCATAAAATCTTGACCAACATGCTAAATTACTAAGTTTTAAAGTACTTTAATTTGTATATATTTTTCCTTGGTATACAAAGTGTTAACTATGGAGATACAACTAAAATTTTTAATAAGCTAACTAGATACAACTAAAATGCCGAATTAAATTATGGACGTAAACGTACTTTGATAAAAGGTGCTCATACAGATTCCAGGCATTCTTGTAAAAAATTTGCCTCTCAGGTTTTAAAAAAAGCCAAGATACCTACTACACTTGAGATGTGAGGAACAAAAATACAGGTTAGTGAACAGGTTGACTAAGGTTTCACTAGCATCTTACCTTCTCAAAGAGCATAGCCTCAGTGCAATCTGCATGGAGATCACCAACGTACAAGGAAGCAAGAGGGTAACTAGGTCCACTAGGATTCATTTTGCTGCCGAGTTATAACCTGAAAGAGAAATTTCTTTTACAAACACTGTCAACCCCGTAAAATAACTTTCACATACTTTGATAAAAAAAAATATATATTGCACTATCAACCCTGTAAAATTATTATACAAAACATTCTAATATTGTTCTCTGAAGAATAGCAAGTATCAATTTACAGTACTTACTACCATGTAATACATTATAAGTACCCAACAACTTTTTATAAACCAATTTTACAGACCTCATGGAACAACCACAAACAGGAACCAACTCAGATAATGTCAAGGATGGGAAAGTGATGTGGAATTTTTTCTATAAAAAAAATTGCCCTCACTCAAAAGCTTATCAGCAACAAAAACAACTATTAAAGTACTAGCCAAATATGAAATGCAGTGGCAAGAGAAATTCCAATACAGTATATGTAACTGACCGCCTACAAAAACAAGACTGAATACATTAATGCATTTAAGAGCATGATTCCATTAATGAGCAAAAAACAAATACCAGAAAGGGAACATTTAAAATACATGTATATGATTAAATCATATTGGACCACAAAAAATTTGCAGAACCCAGATTACACAAATTCCCCAAAAAGAGGTTAAAGGTTGTCTGAAGATAGGATGAAAAATTGTCTAGAACACCCAGACTACTTAAAATTTTCTAAAATTTTATGCACTAAATGCAAAAGCCCACGTTGTCTGGGGGTCCACATTTTCTCAAATAATACAGTAATGCCTCATGTGACACCCCTGCCAACTCTTTAAATTTAAATGTTTAACTAAACCAGTGACACCTACAGGTCTTGCTACACTGGTCAAAAATAGTTTTTTCAATAGTGATGATTGGATATACAGTTTTGCTCAACTGAACCCAACACTAACCATTAGTCAACAACCCACTGAGAATATTGATAGGGCATCTTCCCAAGATTTGTGTCAATGTTTACACTGCATTTCATAATGTCTATTTAGTAAACATGGAGTTGTTTCAAAACTGAAGGGCAAAAAGCTGTTCGGCCAATTTTGTAAACTTCATGACTTATGGTTAAAAGTTGAATATACAAAAAAAAAACAGAAAAGCTACATGCTTTTTCATAGTGCTGCAGCTAATGGCTTCAACATATGATAAAAGGGGATGACCAGTTTGCAAGAAAAACTTTTCAGAAGATAAAAGGCAGTGGAATGAAGACAAGCAGAAAACCATATAAGGGAGATAAATGATGACCTAGACCTCATAGGTGCTCAGAAATTGCAAAGGGTGAAGAGCAGAACTCATTTCATGTTCAACAATGTTTACAAAAGGCAAGCAGATTCATGGTTCCACAGAGTTGAACTTTTTTCCCTAACGCAACTGCCAGAGCCACCAGAGGTCAAGAAATTTCAAAAGTTGTAACAAAAACATGACACGTCAATGATGGTTGGCTTTGCACTCATTTGGGAAATAAAAAAACCTGTTATACAGACTTAAGCATGTGTAAACTGACAAGTAAGTTTGTTCGAAAATGGTTATTTTAAATCTCCGAAGTTTCTAACTAATCTAAACCTAACGGGGCTCATCACTGAAGCCTGGTAATAGTTTAAATATGACAGCAGCTTCACAGACGTGGGAACCAACCACACACAGATGCAGTCGCTTTTTCTTGGCAACAGGACAATTGAGCTGTGGTGAGAGGCTGGATTATGATAAAGCAAAGTTTATCAAGGGAAAGCAAATTATCCTAAGTTTGCAAACTAAACTTTTCGAGTATACAAACTTCTTTTATATGTAGACCTACTTCATTCAGAAGACCATTGATGTTTATCCCCAACCCAAAAATGTTCGCTTACCGGGGAAAATGTGACCTATAACATCCCCCTTCTAAGTTAGTACGTTTAGTATCCAGGGTGACCGAACGGACAGCATAGCGTGGTTTCCTGAAACCTTATCCTACGTTAAAAGAACTTTTGAGGAAGACTAACCTGGAGGGTAGCATGATACAGCAATAAATTCCAAATCGTAAAGCATTCATCATCTTCAAAATTATACCTTCACAAACCTTAAAATAAATCCATATCCGTACAAAGTTAACAGAAAATCTTTCTGCCTTACTCTCATTCACACTGGATTCTATCTAACCTTTTCTTGGAAGCTGCCATTTAAATAATGCTTACTATAAATACGAAATAAAGTTCAAACTGTGATTTCTATGTATTGTGCAGTCACACTCCTTCCAAGAAACCACTATTGTACTCGCTGATGATTCTGAGTGTTAATACTGATTAACAGTATTAAGATTGAAATCATGATCCTGAACACTGCTGTAAAGCTTCGTTAACAGAACTGGCAGAAAGAAATTTTCTACTGGTTTGAGTAATCTCAACCAATTTCAAGCTAACAATCCCAAGAAACCTCATAAAGCCCTTGTTGTTCGATTTACTGAAACTCTTTGCCGTTACATGCTCTTAAGACTTTCAGAAATTCTTTGCTTTAGAAACTTTTCATAAAAATATGACTGAAGCAATCTTCACAAGTGGCAGAGAAAGTTCATTAGTGCCATGCCACTTTGGTATTCCTGATTCAAAAGAGTGAATGATGAAAGGCATGGAGATATTCCTAGAATAAGTTAGATTCACTGGACTAAAAAAAAAATTATGAAGCCCTACACAGTGACCTACATCAGCCTGTGCATGCAATTTGCTATACTTAAAATTACAGTATACTGATACTTTGAAAATAATGTACTGACAATTGTAATTATAAATTTTGCATACAAACCACCCCAACTCTATATACACCTTACTACCAACCCCATGGGTAGAAAAAAATGAAAAAATATTAAACACTAAATCTGCAATAGATTTTAGCATTTTTTTCCTATCAAGTGCAAAATACTACAGTATCAAGAACTGGCATTAAAGTTAAAACACCAAAATTTTTGCACTTTTGAATTAAAGAAAATGGCAAGGGTTTAAAACTACAATATTCTGCAGTTGCTGATACCAGAGCTACCGCAACATGAACAATTTTGCCACATACACAACCCAGTGATAATGAATAAAACTGAATACTACCACACCCTTTTGCTACACTACCACCAGTTAAATGTGCAAACTGGGTGCTGTTTATACTAAAACAAATGAAATGAGCTCTCTGGTGTGGCTGTTTGGGTCTTCTCCATGTGTGTTTAATCTCCGCATATCTGCCAAATCTATAACAATGAGATAACGCCATTTCTCCACACAGATATCAAATACTATCTTTTTCATTACACAATTTTAAGTCAATTATACAGGTTCATGATTGATAAAGTTTTTTTTTATGCAATAACAAGAAACGGAATCAGACTATCAACATGGCATTTCATTTTGACGTCTTTCAGAGGTCACAGTGTGTTTGGAGGTATTTCCCCTTTCTACAAATATCTTTATTTCTTTACATCATAGGTAAAGAAATTAGTAAGCAAGGGCATATGAAACAAAGCAAAACACTGAGTAAGTTGGACTTGTGAGAAAAACAATCGTATACAAAGGCGGGATCTTAGAGAGAGCGCCAATTCATTATACAAACAGCTTACCCCTGCAGTTACTTAAATGTATACATACTGTATGATGTTTCTTGTCTAGATGGAAATGTTAATAAATGCGCTATACATAGAACGGTAAATCTTTGTAAAAAAAAACAAGATGTTAAAGTGCGTAGGCTGTGGAGAAGAAATGGATCCAAGACAAATCCTACGGAGGGCGGAAAAGGAAGGAGATTAAAATACCGGGAAACGAAAAACAACCCCTTTAATCTTATAATTATAGCCTCAGGGTTTGTCTCCAAGACATCCAAAAGTGTCACACACGTGTCAAGCTGCTGTTCTGTAAAACTGGCAAACAGGCAGATCTTTTAACGCCACACCAGAAAACACAGAAAAACGTCAACTGCCACAGTCTAGCTTGACTGGACACTATTCAAGGCTTTTGGTCGGGGCGAAGAAAAATAAACGGGAGGCAGAATGGCACTTTGCGCCTTATCCGTATTTTGAAGTATTCTTGGCAAGCGGTAATGTTGTGCTGTGTGCGCTAGCCACAGGGGTTACAGAAAATGTAAAAAGCATATTACTTTAAATTCTTGTAAAGCCAAGTAAAATAGGAAAACTCCAATTGGTACAGTCTAACTTACCGCGGAACACCGGCTTAGAATACTACTCAGTTGGAGGTAGGACCTATAATCAGTAGCAGTAGTAATGCACGAAAGGTGCCTTTGGAATGGCTCCCGTTGTCCATTTATTTGTCCCTTTTTTTACGCTTGTTTTTCGTCTTCCAAATGACATACGAGTAAATACAAAAATAAGGTGCCCAAACCTTTTCCCAAGTTATTTACCCAAACCAAAACCCCAATCCCCAATTGGGTCACCCTTACCGTTATCTATTCTCGAAAGTGTTTAGCCCCACCCAAAACCCCAATTCCCAAAGGGTACCCTTTACCATTGGCTACAGTTCTAAGATAATTTACAACCTAACTACAGCTGAGCGACAAAATATTACTTTAAATAAATTCTTGTTCAGCAGGTAAGTCAACTGCCATAGTCTAGCTCACCGCGGACAGCCGGCTTAGATCTCCCATTATTTGTAATACTACAACTCTTACAAGTTTATGTACTGTGCAGTCAAGTCTCTGATAGTGCTAAATTCGATCATAAATTCATTGACATATTTACCATCTTGTTTGTATGCTCACATTTTCTGAGCGAATGCAGCGTAAGGGGTCAAGACAACTATAGGCCTAGTAGGGATTTCTGGGCGAACATAACCTAACCAAACTTGCCTTTATCTAGCACAATCTTGCACATGTCTTAAACTGGTGGGCCTGGAACCTCCGCCACCCCCCCAAGAAACTAGGGACCCCTTACTCTGCACTCTACCCAAAAGCAAATGGGGAGTATAGGGTCTGGACTACTGTATGCCTAGTAGGCATTTCTGGGTATTATTTTATAAGGTGCCCATACACAAAATGAAACTGTAGGCTAACCTAATTTTGAAAAGAGCTCATCAAATTACGACTTAAGGCAAGCAACACCGTCCCCACCACCCTCCATACCTAATACGGCAAAATTTTAACCAGTAAACACCCCTAGGTTATGTGGTATCTTACATTGGCAACCCGTAAGATTTTACCCATTTCTGAAGTGTACCTTTCCGAGGGAATATATATTAACCCAACCAGACTATCCTTTTCCTAATCAAACACTGAACGCAATGTACTCTTTGACCAACCCCCTCCACAAGAAATTTGTGACCCCATACTCTGCACTCAACCCAAAACATAAGCTTTGGAACCAAGCTGTACACAGTGCTGACCGTAAAACCTACGTATGATAATTGGATAGCAATTTATAAACACGCTAGTTTAGGGTTCGATAAGACAGGACGGAAATTCGACTAAAACGTGAATGCACTGAACAGGCCAACCTTAGCCTGAACCACCCACTGCAGAACCAACCGCCCCCCAACCCTACGACGGGCCAATACCCGAGTGGTGTGTTCGGCCTGAGGAACATCCTCGAAAAACGGACAAAATGAAAAAATTTTTGGCTACGAAACCTTTCCGGCCATCATCGCCTAAATAACACCAATATCTTGACCTACTACCTTGACCTACAGAGCAGTATCCTACCCCTGGCCTAAACGTGGGGTGGAGGGGCGGGTGGGGGGCATAAACAGGACTGACCAGTGCGCACGTTGCTCCAAGGACAAAATGAACAAGGTATTTTTCAAATAAATTACCGTACGATATTGATTCATCAAATGTAACCCTTAATGTATACAATGGTTTATATTGATTAAACCAATGCAAAATTGGTTACTAATCGTAATGCAATCAATCAACGTCACCTATTGCACAATTCATTATGCGTCATTTTCTACAGCGTGTAAGTCTCATACAAAATACCACGTAATAAACAAACTTAAATTCTAGACTATAATCACACGGGTAAGAGACAAGGGGAATCCGATGCGGAATTTCCCTCGAAACAAAATTCCACGACTCGGCCTTCATCCGTCTGTCTGTGGAGGGCGGCCATGACACCTTCCTCGGTGGCTGGAAACACCACCATATGGCTGCGAAAAAACCTTCCCACGAGCGTTTCTGAACCTTCGGACACTTCAAATTGCATTTCACTCGCATTTCCGAACGACTTAAAATACACTCTACACTTACAAATAAAACAACTGCCTTTCGCCACACGAGGTACTTACCAACAATGCCACAAACTAGATAGATGTTTCTAAATCACTTCTGTTTCAAAACCCTTTGCAATTTTTATTTGGATTTTTTAAGATTTTATGATTTTTTTGGATTTTTTTTTAAAGTTTTATGACAAAGATTATGTCAGTGGTGTGTGATACTAATATAAAATTAGCGACACACAACCACACGTGAACAGACCCTACGTGTAAATGAAATAGGGGTAAGGGAAGGAGGACACTCGCCGTCTATATATAACCTCTGACCGGCGAACGCCTCGTCTACATCCGCGACAGGAACTAGAGCGGCACTTTCTAACTCGTTTCGTTAAACACTCAACGATATTTCACGTAAGTAGTCCCGTTTCCGCAAGTTATCTCTGTATCTTATCATGATGACCCTCGTGAGTGTAATAGCTGGTTCTTTATTACAAAATGTAAAATGAAAGAAAAAAAAATCTATGACGTATGTGAAAGTTATAACTACGCAGGCATCAACTTTAAAAGTAACTACCAAGGTTGATTCGAATGTTTTTTTTATACTTGATGTTAATGAACAAACAAGTGACGTCCTTATTATTACTATAATTATGTGTTTAATGGTGTATTTACCCAAAATATTCTGAAACAAAGAGAAAGGAAGAGCGTTACCATAAATAACAAAAATGAAATTATCGTACACAATATCAAGGCCAAATCTGAGATCGTACACAGCCAAGGGCCCACAAGGTATAGTTTGCAGACATGGGGACTTGGAAAATTTAATTCGGTAGGTATCATCGCAATTGGACATTAGGACAAAATTTATATTCTTGATATGATGTTCATGTTGAAGTTCTTGATATACCGGTTCTTGTTACATTAGTTATTATTTTCAGTGTCATATGCTGATCATTTTTCGCTCTCAGCCGAGATTTCGCTATTTAGTAAACATCAACAAAAAACATTGTCAAATTGCTTTCCAGTAACAAGTGGACAGATAAATAGCTGACGAGTTAATCGAATGCCAATTTTCCATTGTTATCCGTATACATCGTTGCATAATCCACTGTCTCTCTTTAAGTGGCTGTCAGCGCATATCTAAAACTTTTACTGTTAGACGAGGTTACCTTCATAAGTTGTGTTCGTCCTTCGTAACCGCTATATTAATGTTTTCTGTAACTGGGGTGTCTGTAGTTTTTTTTTTTACTGTATAAAGATTAATGAACATTATATTAATATATACATATATATATATATATATATATATATATATATATATATATATATATATATATACTGTATATACAATTCCTATTGAAGTTAGTGGCATTATTTGTAGAGACTATTATTTTATTTAGACTGAATCAGCGTTCTCATAAAAAGAAGTATAGACTGTTTCGAAGTCTGAATAAAAAGATACTCTACAAATATGCCACTGACTTCAAGAAATTGCACTGAGACAGAAAATATGTCCAAATAGCACACACACATGTACACACACACTCACACACACACACACACACACACACACACACACACACACACACACACACACACACACACACATATATATATATATATATATATATATATATATATATATATATATATAATCTGACAATCGTCCCTGAATTCTTATTAAAATTGTAGAAATAAGTGAAAGTAGAGGCGGTTACCAAACCTCAGGTGAGCCTAGTGCGGTCCAGGAGAATAAATGAGTTGTTTTTTTGACAGAACAACTTATATAGAGTGTTAGTTTTCAAATGAAAACCTTCAGTTTTGATTAAAACAGAACTTACAGAGGAACGAGGGAGATTTCAAGCAATGCTGACTGCGCACTCCTAGAAATAGGTCAGAGAAGATAAATAGTTTAAACAACACGAAAGATAAGGTGAGAAAATCGTTACATATTATCTTTGATAGTGACATCACGATGTACCATTATTTTAAAGATAGTGTTATCGTGATGTAAAGGTTATCACAATACTATAATAGACGGGGCAGCTTCCTCTGTATGGATAGAGAGGGAGAGAGAGATCGGATTTTTCTCTAGTGACCACACCTTAGTCAGACTGGTTGTGGGGGGGGGAGGTGTGACCAGCTATGTAATCTCATTTTCTTGACATTTAAGAGTCTGTTCCAGTGACCTCCAGTTATTCTACAACTATATAGCCCTATAACCTTCGCTATCGCTTGTTTTAGAATACTTGTGGATGTTGCCTGTTGAGATTTAAGAAAGAAAAGACACCAGAAATTGGTGAAATTACAAATGAGATGCTGAGGTACAGTGGCTGAGTAGCTGACAAGTCTGTGTAAGGTGTGCTTAGAACAAGGAAAGGTTCCAAAGATGAAGGAAATAGAGACGATTGTAAAAATCATATGGGCTAACATGACTAAGTAAACCACAGGAGGTGCATGCTGTGATTTTCTAGTTAAAAAGGTTAGACTGGTAATAGAAGGACTTCTAGCAGAAGAGCAATGTGGGTTTAGGCTGGAAGAGGGAGGGTGTGGATCAAATGTCTGCTACACAAGTTTGAAAGCAAATGAAAAAAAAAGCAGTTTGTGGCATAAGTGGACGCAGGCAAAGCTTAGAATTAAACTAATATGCAGAGAACTAGTAGTTACAAAAGGGGTATTTGGTTACATCCGAATGAATTAAATCTACACACATGCAGTTAAGAAATGTATTCAGATTTATCCTATTGTGCATAAGTAACACTGAATAAACGTGCACCAGTAGGGTGTTTAACTTAAGGATAGGTAAGTTTGGTTGAACAAAATTCAGTATATACAAGCCACAGAAAATGGTCAGTTCTTTTAGGCTACATATTCTAAACCAAGAAGTTCATCTCAACAGCTAAAACTATTTTTATTTGCATTCAACATCCATACTTCAGTTCCATACGGGAGAGTTTGCTCAACAGTCCCTTCAAATATTCCAAAGCTGGCTTCCATAGAGAATTAAAGATTCTTCAATATCTTTTGCACACTCCCTGCTACCTTCCTGGCTTCACCTCTCTCATGCATCCTAAACACCCTTCAGCTTGTGTTTAGGATGTATGGGATAGGAGATAAGTTGCCTGGTGTGCTCAAAATTTTCATGATGGAAGCAAAGGGTTGATTAGAACATGTAAATAGTTTAAAAGTTGGTCTGAGACAAGGCATGTTGGGTCTCAATAGCCATTGAAAATCTCAGTGTATGAAGCAATGCAAGAAATCACAGAAATGGCAGATGATGTAGTTTCTTAAAAGTTGTGGGGTAAAAGAATGAGTTGTGGGTGGAGCAAGGAACAGTTGGTGTTTTGCATAAGATGCAGTGCTAGCTGGGGACAGTGAAGTGAAACTGCAGGAACTAGTGAAAGTGTTCGAGGTATTTAGAAGACAAGAAAGATAAGAATAAAGTAAGGCTATGAAGGCAAATGGAAACCAAGAACCTGGAGGAAAAAGTTAAGTATATCTTAGTTTAACCAGACCACTGAGCTGATTAACAGCTCTCCTAGGGCTGGCCCGAAGGATTAGACTTATTTTACGTGGCTAAGAACCAATTGGTTACCTAGC
Organism: Macrobrachium rosenbergii; assembly: GCF_040412425.1. Taxonomy (NCBI): domain Eukaryota; kingdom Metazoa; phylum Arthropoda; class Malacostraca; order Decapoda; family Palaemonidae; genus Macrobrachium; species Macrobrachium rosenbergii. The sequence continues at coordinate 66,245,078 of NC_089796.1, read as the reverse complement.
AACGGGACCTACAGCTTATTGTTGAATCCGAACCACATGATACCGAGAAATGAATTTCTATCACCAGAAATAAATTACTCTAATTCTTCATTGGCCGGCCGGAGAGTCGAACGCGGGCCCAGCAGAGTGCTAGCCGAGTATGATATCGACCCGTCCAATGAGGAACTAGAACCTGGAGGAATAGTAAATGTTATCATAGATGGAGGAAGAACGGAACTGGCAAAATTGTACTTGTATTTAGGAGTATATAATTATAATGGACGATGGTAGCATGAGAGAGGATGTGAGTTACAGTATGAAGTCAGGAAGGCAGCAGGGAGTGTGCAAAAGATATTGAAGAATCTTTAATTCTTTATGGAAGCCAGCTTAGAATACTTGAAGGGACTGGTGAGCCAACTCTCCTGTGTGGAACTGAGGTATGGGTGTTGAATGCAAATAAAAATAGTTTAACTGTTGAGATGAACTGCTTGATTTAGTATATGTATGTAGCCTAAAAGAACTGGCAGGCTAAGAATGAGATAATGTAAAAGTGGTAAAAAAAAAAAAAGGCTTAATGTAAGTGAAAGGGTGGGTCAGTGTTCAGAGATGGTTTAGTCATGTGGAAAGAATGGAGGGCAATGGGTCAGAACCTCAAAGGTGAATGGCATGCAGTTTGCGTATAAACGTGGCAGTGATTTGTAATGTATATTTTACTGTAGAAAATGAAACCAAAGAAATTTGGACGCCATTTCCGGGCAAGCAGCATCGTTTGCTTGACAAACTGCCCTAACTGGGGCATTTCATTAAGTCTAACGACCACCCACAATAGCAACTACAGTACGTCAAAGGCAAGACGCTGTTAGTTTGTGTGTGAATTCTTTTGAAAGTGGAGTTCGATTTCTCCTCCGTGACCACCGCCATCATCATCATCAGACAGGTGAATTTGCTTACATTGAGTTGTTAGTAGTTTTTTTCTAACCTCGTCACTGGTTTTTGTGGTCAGGTCTTTTGGTGGTGGCATCTATGCGCCCATTTTAGCCGACAATGACAGTCGCATGTGCGTCACAGTTGGTCTAGGTCGCATGAAGCCAAACTAGACCAAATTTTAAGAAAATATTTACACATTAATATAATTTGTGTGTATGTATATAAACCATAGGCTTTGTGTTCGTGTGTGCGTTAGATTACTTTTGTACTGGTACAAGTAGACAAATACCATCAGATATAAGTAGGCCTAAAGCTTTCAATATCATCTAGTAAAATCTTACCCATAACATTGTTGTGGCTACGTTAGGTTGGGATGCAAAAGATCAGGATGGACTCCAGATTAGGTTTATATCATATTTGCCAAAACATTCTTGTTATACATATATACCCTCTATTTATTACTTGTTCCCTATCAAATATATCCGTGTGAGTATGTGCGAAATTTAATTTATTACCTCAGGACAGAATTTTCCCCGAGATTAATTTCCCGTTTATGAAATCTTACACAAGTATATGGATAAAGTTCGTTTCACAAATGAGTGTTAAAGAGATTCTATGGTAAATTCTGCATCAAGACAAGTAGAAAGGATGAAGTCTTATCTTGTACCAAATTACCTACTGCAAGCCTTACGCAATAAGACGTGACCTTGTCTAGAACCCACCTTGCCCTCCAACATGGCGGGCGTAATCGGCAAAGGACTGAGGTGGAAACAAAGGATGCAGTCTGATGGTTCTCCCTCTAATTATAATTTCAGTTGACAGGACATAGGTATCATATTGCGTGTTCTCAGTTTATATATATATATATATTTATATATATATATTTATATATATATATATATACATATATATATATATATATATATATATATATATATATATATATATATATAAAAGTTGGTAGGAAATGTGATTTTTGTACATAGACTCTCTGTTTCGAAGTAAATTTATTTTTCCTAAATTAAAGCTTTCCTTCAACAATGGATTATACCGTTTGTGCTTACGGATAACGCTGTTATCATCTAGGATCCTTCGCCTCTCTCGTTTCTTAAGGACGTGTTATTCATCGGGAAAAACTCAATTCGTTTTCGTTTCCCACCAAAACCTGAAAGTTACAGTTGTGCCTTATGTCAACCTGTCGTAAAGACGGGAACTCGTAGGGGATGGAGAAAGGGTGTCCCCAAGGTGGGGTGGAAAAAGGAGGGGGGGAAATGGTGTATGGTAGCCACGTGGTAGCCACCAACCGATGTGACTAATCTATAATAGACACCGGGATTGGAATTTGGAAATGCCACCGAACGGTACTTTTGTCGTTCATGGTGACTCATGGTTCTCTTATTGGATTCCCGAGTGTCTGGCAGTATACATGAGTCATCCAACCAGATCTTACGTAGTAAAATCTCAGCTGGATGTTAGATTTCTAACCGTTTCTGAATACGTTATTAAATCTGCCACGAATTCAGATCAGGTTTAGACTAACGAATTCCATTTACGAATTCACGCATGATCTCTTCGTTTTCCTACGATGTGTACCGTACCAGGGTCCTATGACGCTAAAGTGTGGGTCCTGATTATTTTGTGATACGTATTATAGAGTTGAGGGAGTTCTGTGAGGGAGCGAACTGTAGACTAGAACTGCGCATTTAAGTAACCCAGCTTTTCAAGGTCAACTTCGACTCCCGCGAAATCTTTCAATCCCTGGATCGGAGAGTTGGGCAAATTTTATCTTTGAGAGAGAGGAAAAAAACCGGTCATTGTTTCCTTGAAACGTTTTTGAAACACTCAGCGATAGAAGAATTCATATAAGGTTAAGGCATATAAAATATAAAAAGAAACCACTCGAAACCAAATGAAGGTAAGAAAACGCAATCGGTGACTTCACCTGAGATACCCCAGACTCGCCTAGAACATTGTTCAAAACAGTCTATTCATAGAGAGAGAGAGAGAGAGAGAGAGAGAGAGAGAGAGAGAGAGAGAGAGGAGAGAGAGAGAGAGAGACGCAGAATTCCTACCATAGTATTTGCCCAACAAAAAATGAAGAAAACTTAACTTTGTAGGCCGAGTCTGCCATATTTAGACTCCACTATAGCACTGTATGCTGCTTTTAGAGACCCAAACCTGGTTCCAACTAAAATAATCAAGTATACGAAGTTAACATAAAACATAAACCCAACAAAAATGAAGGCCATATTTAGTCTACTTATACCTGCAATGTTACTAACTTTTGTAGAATTATTCACTCTTGCCCCTTTGGTAGAAATTTAGCTGACGAGACCTAGCACTGTAAGGTTGCTTAGAGACCAAATTCTCTCTCTCTCTCTCTCTCTCTCTCTTGGGTACGATTCCAGGGTAAAGTGATACAAAATAATCGTAAGTGGTAGCGAAGTCGCCTATGTGACAACATTAATACATAAACATAAACCTATATTACAACTATTAAGACAAATAATTGCTTTGAAAACTTAATTTACAAGCAGTTCGACCAATCTGTACAACCCTTGGCAGTTGTTCATCAAATCTACATCTACACGCTTTTATTTGATTGTACACATACAGTATGTTTCGTTTTGTGATGTCTCTAGCAAAAATTATTGTTTTTGTATTTTTTCCGGTAATGTTTACAACTAAGCAACGTCTATGTGGATATTGTAGAAATTGAGAGTTTTCCCTCGTTCTACCTTCCAGATAAGTTGGCGCTGTCAGATGTTCCGGTTCTATGAAATGCAAGGCTTTGTGGACTTTTATTTATTTATATTTTTTAGAGCCAGAAAAAAATCTTTTACGGAGTTGTATATAGAGAGGATTTTTATATAAATTTAATTTACAATTTCGTAACCAGCTCATGGCCATTCCTGGACTGCTGAAACCATTTTAATGTTGGTGTTAGTTATTAGACCTATGCAAGTATTAGTTAGGAGTATGTATGAGATGACTTGCAATTAATGTAATATATATATATATATATATATATATATATATATATATATATATTTTCACAATGCATACCAAGTACCTGGTTATTACGCAACTAATCTCAGAATTCAAAAATTTACCTCACTTCAGCCAAATACCTGAACTTTCATAACAATAGGAATTACGACTGAGTACTCTAAAGGAAGGTAACAGTAATCCCTTAAAAACTTATTAATCACTTGAAAAATCAAACTAAGTTTAGTTTATCAATATATGTATGAGGTATCAACAATTAAACAAAAAATATTCTGGAGAAAAACGGCATCACTCCATCAAATATTTGTAACTGTTTCCCAGGTCTTAACTCACTTTAGCAAAACTAAAAGAACAAAACATTTTTATCACTGCCTTATGCACACACAATTAATCCTATTCACTGGTAGTCAGTAAATGAAACACTGTTTTTTTTAAAATATTAAATAAAAAAATTCATTTTTAAATTCCAAATTTATAATTTGAAATCACAATCTGAAAAATTTACTATTATATGAAAACACAAAACTTAATTAATTCTTGAATTAAATTGTGAAACAAAACTAATTCACAAACACTTTATCAGGAATTTAAATTAATCATGCAAAATTTAAACTATCAAGAATCACCTAAGATTTGAAAAGAAAATCTTATTAAATGAAAATTAAATCAAGTATGCAATGTTAAATTACCAAGAAATATTTAAAATGCTACGTAAATAAATGTTACATCACAAACATAAAAAAATGTGAAAATATGAAGAGGTGCAAACACAAGAACCCACACAATTCCATAAAAGATTTATCAATAATAATTTCACTAAGGCAAAAAATTTCCTAACTTATTATACCACGAGTATTAATTGTAAAATTCACGTTACGTTACAGAAGCAGAAGATTTTTGTAAAATCACTTGCTGCAGCCTTTTTCCACAAAGCATACTTTTAATAAGGGCCGTTACACTTTTCCTACCCTCAGATCTCAAAAAAGCTAAGACTAACACCAGTGACCACAATATTCTATGTTAATTAATAACATCTCCCTTAGAGTGAACCAGTCAGGTCGGTCTCAAGAATAAGAATGAAACAGATTTCAGAATTCCAGTAGCACATGAAACAATTACATGATGTCATTAAGGCATTTTGGTTACGAGATACCAAAAGAGACATTTCTAGAATGAAGGTGACGTCACTCCCAGCAAAACGTTTTGAATGCAGTCTTACAAAATGTGACGTACTGATCAGGACATGTACTCTTTCTCTCAAAGTGACGTACGTGACTCGAACAATGCACGTAACAATGCGAAATCACTCGTCTTATTCTCGTACCGGACAAATCTTTTACAGAAACTTCTACGCAATCGAAACATACTGCAATCGGCTAATTATGATTGACGTGTTTTATAAACAAGACAAAAAACTGAGTTGATTTCCGGAACGAATCGGCAATTGTTATTCCAAACTGTCCTCGCATTACTCCAAAACAAAGCGCTCTCTCATGTCTCAACTGATGACAATTGTAGTGGAACAAGTCTTTGCTGAACAAACACGTGTCGCTCATACGAAATTACTATTAAAGTTGTATTATCATCTCTAAATTACGCTATTAAGTTATTTAAATCATTAGTTCCCTGGAGATCTGATGCCAAACTACATATGACACTCCAATAATCACTATCATTGCATATAACACATGATAAATAGAAGAGTAAATATATCAAAATATCGCATGATATACATTACAAAGGCAAATCATGAATATATATATATCATGAATATATATATATATATATATATATATATATATATATATATATATATATATATATATATGTATGTGTGTGTGTGTGTGTGTGTGTGTGTGTGTGTGTGTGTGGCTTGTGAGTGTGTTTGTTTATTTCAGCCCACTGATGAACGTAACCCTGTTATCAACTAAAAAAATCTCAATATATGTTTGATAAAGGCATTACAACACAAGACACTGTCGAATTATGTGTAAACAATGGAGAAAAAATCGTGTCGATTTGGTGAACATCAGCCCAGTGACTAATTGTTGTAACTAATAATTTTAGGCAATTAGTTTTTAAAAATAGTAATATAATTATTATATATATATATTTATATATATATATATATATATATATATATATATTTTTTATATATATATATTATATATATATATATATATATATATATATATATTTATATATATTTTATATATATATATATATATATATATATACTGTATATATATATATATATATATATATATATATATATATATATATATATATATATACATATATATATATATATATATATATATATATATATATATATATATATATATATATATTAACTTTATGACTTTATCACGTACACAGTTGTTCAGTGCATTAGTAGACTTTATCACGTACACAATTGTTCAGTGCATTAGTAGAATTACTAAAAGGACCTCATTCAAACAGGATGGTATCTAATGTAGTATTTATTCAGAAAAAGTCCACATTATCAAGTATCCGTACAGTGACCAGAGACGTAGTCCAGTTGTATTTATATGATATATCTGTGTGCTGGGTACTTTTAATCCTATAATCGCCTGGCTTCTCCTGTATGACCCCCACCCCCTCGTGACCTTGGCCTCTCTCTGCCCCCTTCTTCTTCCAGGTGTCCATTTTCCGTGCGTTCTCTTGCGTTTTTCCTTCGTTTTCTTGCTACTGTGGAGTGTACGATTTTTCTAGATATGCTGTCTCCAAAGCCGTATCCGGTGTTCCCTGCCATTGTGTTGGTGGCGCCTGTTATGAAGGCGTTCTCTACAACTACAACCAGTCTGGCCGTTTCGTTGGTGTTCCTGTACAGAAAACTGATATTTTCCCAGTCTATTTTATGGTCATTTTCCCAACAGTGTTTGGCAACTGCCGACATCTGATTATAATGCCTTATGTCCTGCAGGCGTTGTTTGCTTCGCTCTTTGCATGATTTGCCAGTTTCGCCATATAGTCAGAGAGACAGATAGGTTAGGTGTGTGACATCGGGTATGTACACAATTTTATTTTTTGAAATGATAGTTGGGGTCCCATGACTAAATATCCGACTGATGCCACTCTCTCACCCTTGGGCATTTGATATTACAGCACAAAAATCAAAATGGCGGCCGGAATATGGAAATTTGAGCTAGAAAATATAGGGTGAACCTTTTAAACATATGGAACAAGCATTATACTTGCCATCATTTTACAGAATATCTAATTTATTCGAAGACCAATATTCACCTGTGTATTTTTCTGCCATTTTTCAATATAAGCCACCATGTTAACAAAAGGAAGCAGCTTTATGCTACAATCGAGGCATAGATTTGTATATTTGTATTAGTGAGAATACATTGTCCAAAATAGACCTGGTTGAATGAAATTTTGTCAAAAACATTGCTAATTTTCTAATTTGTTTTTGCAGAGGTTTTCATAAGATCAATGAAGTAGAAAGATAAAGATGGAGACTATGGAAAGTGCCTCTTCCCCAATTGTGAAAAACTGATAAACTTTCAACAGGGGTCTAGAAAGAATAAATAGCATCATATCTGCCAGTATTTCAAGACAGGACACACTGCATATAGCTCTAAGACAAAGGCTCACTGAAATCCTGATCTCAAGTAACATTTCATCGATCATGTGTTTCAACTTATACATCGAAGACACATATTGGGCGAGAACGAAAACGTTTGGGAATCAAGGATCCACATGTTCAACAGGCAAAGAAAAGGAGATCTCATTTTGATTCATTTGAATTCAAGAAGCACTGTCTTTTTGTGGAAGTGAGTGTTTGCCAAAGGATCCAAAGCATCCAGATCGTTGGCGAAGAGTAATTCAATGTCAGACTAAAGAAATGAAGCAGCAACTTTTGGAAAAGTGTAAAATTAGAGAGGAGACTCTAAAGCTGAGGAGGTACGTGTGAGAATCCATGGAAGAAGCATGTCTGACTTGCATGCAGCAGATGCACAGTACCACAATGACTGTTACAAGAAATTTATATCAGAGCGCAATGTTGCTGCTGCACGTTCCTCAGCAAAAGTTGAGGAGTTGAGACAAACAGATGTAGGGCCTTTGATCATGTTATTCAACAACTAAATGAAGATGCTTCAAAATATGGAACTCCATTGAAATTTATAACTTATATCGTCAGTGTTTGGAATTCTTAACATCTGTTTCAGCCATTCTAATGTTTCCCAAACAGAAACAGGTGGACAAGATTTCAGTGATCGAAAAGAAAGAACCAGACTCATGCAGAGACTTGAAGAGCACTTTGGAGAAAGCCTTATCGTGTTGCAAGTAAAAGGATGTGCAAGTATGATTTGTTTCAGAAAATACTTACCAGAGAGCTTAAAACTGGTCAAAGCCAATGATCATGATCTAGTGAGAGGTGAGTCAGCAAATTATAGATGAAGCTCAGAGTAAATCGCAAAGAAATATTGAATCATACAAGTTGAATCAGTTCAACAAAGAGCTGCTATAATGGACTGTAGTAGAGACACTTTAAATCTAGTTTCACTGTTAGTTTCAAAGGGGAAATAACAAGAAAATCACTCTCACTTACTCAAGCAATACAAGCTCTTATTTCCAAAAAGTTCAATCAGACAACTTTAGGACTGGCACTAAAGCTACATCATTTTTCTGGATCCAGAGAGATTATTGATATACTGCATGACAGCGGCTTTACTTCAAGCTATGATGAAGTCAGAAGATTTAAGAAAGTCAGCAGCCTTGCTGGCTGGCAATGATAACTTCCAAATTGAGGGCCTTTTGAATGAAGGTGGACTGGTCAGCACGTGGTGTGATAACTTTTGATTTGAAATGTATTCACCCCAAATGGTATGCGAGAACACATTCCATGGCAGTAGAGTTTGTTCAACATGGTAGAGGTATGTAATGCAACATTTCCTAAACTGTAAAAGGTGCAACAAGTTTGAATGCTGATAAATGATAGATAAAATTGTATGTGTCTTTGAAATAAACTAATTACGACCTAAATAGATTTAATCCATTGGAATAATTACAATAATCAATTTGTTCTTTTGTTTCTTTTCAGATGCTACATGCGATATTCTTCCAGAAAATTCCAAGAATATCCAGAGATCAAGTTCAGCACCTTCAACTGTGCAACAAGTCATCAGTCAAGCAGTACCATTTCAAAGGCAACAAAAAAGCCAGTTCCCCAAAGATAACAGGACTTTCGTATGATTTTGTTGTGTAGGGTCTGGCAACAGCCTCCAAGCGGGCTCTAGAGAAAGACATATCTGGCTTGTCTCTTTGCAGAATTCTGATGAGGATGATCCACCACCAGAATGGGCTGGTGCAATGGTGCAGTCTTGCAGAATGGAAGGAATGCCTGATGGACCTGCCAGTCAGTCAATCTTTGGACCATTGATAGATATGCCGCCTTCACATCCAGACACCGTTTTAACAACTCTCTTATGTTTATAGAAAATCTCTGAAGAACAGGAAGTTTATCCATTTGTGTGCTGACATGCAGTTGTACAAAAGTTATTCTTCAAATCAAGTGGTCTGATCCATGTCAATGGAAGAACCTTATGTAGTTAGACCTGGAGGAATGCACACCCATATGTCCTTCATTGGATGCATAGGCACATTGATGAATGGTAGTGGCCTTGAGGATATTTTGGAGGTAGCATTTTGGGGGTTGAAGCATGCTAAATGAAAGGCATGGCCCTAAAGCAGTTAGAGGTTTGAGGTTGGTTGTGTCTGCTCTGCTACAGCCTATGTGTTGTCAAAGGAAACTACACTTGAAACAATTGACAGCTGGAACATTCAGACTTTCGTACAGGCCGGTTGTGGTTGATTGCTTACTCATTCCAGTAGTCATTATTCATCTCTACCTCCGTGCAGAGCGTGAGGGAGACTGGTTGCTCCATAGGGCATGCCTTGAAAGAATGGTACCATATTTTTTTTTTTGCTGCAGGGCACTGGAACTATGCAAGATATATTCTCTGGCATATCCTGGATATGAAATCATTTTACCAGAAGAAGTTTTTTGCTGCGTTTCTCAGAGGAGAGCATGTTTGTCGCCATCACAGTGGGGTGGAATGCGGTTTTTCTTGATCAGTTTGGAGAACAAACGTACATTCGATATGGTAAAGCTAAAGGTGGCCTTATTGGGAAATCTTTGTCTTCTGAGCAAGTTGCTGTGTGGGTCTTATCACACCATCTCTGCAATTCTTTGTCACTTGCTATGGACAAGTTGTTTGAAGAGGAAAAAGACACTGAGTATGACCGAAAGACTGGATGCCACAGAGAAGAGGGGGGAAAACGCAGAAAACTTGACAGGGATGACAGAAACAAGATAATGAATGAAATCCAGCGGCATTCGAACCCTCTTTTCACACAGCCAGAAGAACCACTGCATAATATCCTCAATGGTCGAGTTACTGCAGCTGAGGTCAATGTTGATCAGTCACTTGCTATAGGAGAGAAATGGCAGCAGAATATATGGCCACACACTCCCTGAGGGTTTCTATGAACCACTAAAGAAAAAAGGATTGTGACAATGGAAGCAATAAAAAGAAAGTAAAAGTAGGAGACACAAATGTTTATGACATGAAAAACTATATGCTCGTCTGCTTTGTGATTTCACAGAATAGAGACATTGAGTTGTCAGAACTTTTCAAGTATGAACTGACTCCATGCCATTATCACTTTTGATGAATATGGTGATCTGCGCAAAGGATCAAAACATGTGTTAATGCAAAAGCTGGCAGTCTTCACAGAAAATGAGCTCCCGCCAGTTGAAGTACAGTTGATTGATGGAAATGAGGCACTGTCCTACCATACATTCAGCCAAAGAACACAACATTGCTTCACTTTGCTCAAGGTCTTGTGGATAGATTTGTCAGACCATGTGAAACTTTTGTAATATTTGACTGTTATAAGGCCCAAAATTCAGTGAAGTCTCATGAACGTCAAAGAAGGGCAAAAGGCATTGCTCTAGTGCCTATGAACTTAGAGTGAGACAATTTTGCCCTCAAAAGAAAATATAATGAAAGTGATCAAAACAAAAGTCTTTGATCCAGTTTTATGCAACAGGGACACAATCACAACTCCTACACCTAATAGGAGAAGATGGCCCGTACACATTTATATACAGATGTCACTTTTAATGGAGTGATCTAGTAAAAGATTCATCAGGAGAAAGAGCACATACAGATCCTAGCTGATGATACAGACATTTTTGTTTTGTTGTTATTCTTTTACTGGAAAACAGACCCTCTGCTCATGTGACTATGAAGAAGTACAATGGACAAATCATTGACATCAAAGCAACAGCCTTGAAATTAGGAGACAAATGCTTGGATTTGCTTGCAGCCCATGAATACTCTTTCCGGTTGTGACACTGTTTCTTATCCATTTGGCAAGGGCAAGATGACAGCCATCAACTTACTGCTGAAGTCTAAATGTAACATTACATGCATTTGTAGATCCTCTTGCTACGGAACAAGAATGGGTAAGAGAAGGACTCATTTCATGTACCCTATTTGTATGGCGGTGAGGCCTCAGTCCCTGATTTTCAAGTCTGAGGTTTTGCTTTTCAGCAAGAAAAAGGAGCCACCTAAAATCAAATGTCTATACTCCAACAGATGATGCAGCTCTTCAGCACATCAGACGTCATTATCTCCAAGTGCTATTTTGACAGCAGATCAAATGGAACCTCCTGAGTTAGATATCACACAATATGGGTGGAAGATAGAAAACAACATACCAACACCAGTTTCTGGTGTTTCAGCCATAAAATCCTCGTGCTTTGCTGCAATGTGTTGCTTGCGGTTGCAAGTCAAAATCACCATGTTCCACCCGAGGATGTAGTTGTCGTGCAAGTAAACTTTCCTGCACCATTTACTGTAGGTGCTGTGCCGATGATAACTTGCCAATGAAAACACAAAGTCAGCAATGGCCATGGATGATCATGATTGATGAAGATGAAGAGAGAAAGTATAAATGATGATGAAGTGTAAAACTATAGACATGTTTTATACACATTACTTTGAAACTTTAAATCTATATATAAAGTTAATGTAATTATCTTATTACATGGTTTATGATGGCTATATGATATATTGTTTGATATACATGTGTTTTTTTAAGAATCAAGATAACTATAATTTATGTTACTATGTCTCAAAAAATATTTTAATGTAATATGCTACTTGTGTAAACTAATTATACACTACGCTGTGTGTCTGCTATAAACATAATTTTATAGCCAAATGGCAGCCATTTTGATTTTCTTTTAGAATTAAACTCTTGATATGTCACATTTAATGATAATAGTAGTTAAATAACCTTGATGTATAATAATAAAGCATTAAAATATATAAATTATTTGTGGTTGCAATCATAAGTTGCTGTGTACTTAAATTTAGCTGTTTTGCATTACTGCAACATGGCCTCTTAAATGACCTAATAAAAGGATTGCCCAAATATGACAGCATGGGGCATCTCTCAGATTCTTAAAATATAGGTTATGGACTAGCATTTTATGAAAAAAAAATCGTTCATACCCATTTATCACACCTAAGCTCAAAAAACGGTTTATTTTTGACTAATAGTACCCTTCTTCACAGTCTAGACACTGCCATATATGCCACCCTCCAATCTCTTCCCCTCTACCGACTTTTGTTTCTAACTATTTTATTCCTAATGGTGTTTTTGTAGCTGCCTATCAATTTGAAATTTTCTATCCTGTTGATGGGTTTAATAGAAGTTGTTGTCAGGACTGTAATTATTTTCTTCCCTACCAAATGTTCATTTTCTATCCTTCCCCTCTCACCAAAATAGATTTTCCTTGCCTTGATGTGTGCCCACTCCCACCAATGCTTATAGGATTTGCAGTCCCGAATTTTTAGACGAAGAACTGGATTATCTGAGGGAGAGTTTTAGGAGATTTGGATACCCTAAGTATTGGTGGGAGTGGCCACACATCAAGGCAAGGAAAAATCATGAATTAGACTGGGAAAATATGAGTTTTCTGTACAGGAACACCAACAAAACGGCCAGATTGGTTGTAGAGAATGCCTTCGTGACATGTGCCAACAACACAATGGCAGGGAACACCGGAAACGGCTTTGAAGACAGCATATCTAGAAAAATCGTACACTCCACAACAGCAAGGAAACGAAGGAAAAACGCAAGAGAACGCACGGAAAATGGACACCTGGAAGAAGAAGGGGTCAGAGAAAGGTCAAGGTCATGAGGGGGTGGGGGTCACATAGGAGGAGCCAGGCATTTATAGGATTAAAAGTACCTAGCATACAGATATAAATATAGCTGGACTATGCGTCTGGTCACTGTACGGATACTTGATAATGTGGACTGTTTGTCCAAGAAAGCTTGTAACTTTTTCTGAATAAGTACTCCATTAGATACCATCCAGTTTGAATGAAATCCTTTTAGTAATATATAATATATATAAATATATATGAGTATATATATATGATATATAAATATAAATATATTGATATACATATATATATATATAGAAATCATCAACAACAATCACGTGTGGAACAGAAATAAATTTCTGACTCACGTCAGGATCAACCCAGGTCTCTCAGGTGGAAAGCAAGGGCGTTACCCACTGGAATAAAAGAATAAAAAGAAGTTGGAACTGAGAGCAACTGCACCCAAGGAATTACCTGGGCAAGCTAACTGCTTGCATAATCAGCGAGTTTTCCCAACCTCCCGACTCAGCAATGACCCAATAGACAACATTTCATTCGAACGTCCTTCAAATGAGTTGAATAAGATAGAACATCAATTGCATTAGCCCAATCACGTTGGGGGAAATAAATTCTGACTCGTCGGGATCGAATTTTGAGGTCTCAGGTGGAAATCAAGGGCGTTACCCACTGGGCCATGCAATTCAAAAAAAGTTGGAACAATGAGAGCAACTCATAAAAAGCAACTACCTGGGCAAGCTAACTGTACTTGAATACCAGCGAGTTTTCCATCAACTTCCCGACCAGCAACGGCCCAAGGAGACAAATTTCATTCATTATCCCTTCTGGAGTGACTAAGATAAAACCTATCAACAACAATACGTGTGGAACTATAAATAAAAATTTCTGACTAAACGTCGGGATCGAACCCAGGTCCAACTCTCTGAATCTGAAAACAAAGGGCGTTACCCACTCATTCAAAAAGAGTCTAAAAATCCAAGGGAACCTAAGAACTCTATAACCAAAATTAGCCTGGGCAACGCTTAACTGCTTCACAAACCAGCGAGTTTTCCAAACTGTCCCGACTCAGCATAGAGATCCGAAGCTAGACAACATTTCATTCGAATTATCCCATTACATCTGCAGTTTTTTTTATGAAATCATCATTTCACCTTCATCTTGACAGAATGCTCTTTTCAGGTAACTCTACGTGGATCGTAACCCATCACTCTCAGGTTTTGACAATGCGTTACCCATGCCTATTTTCTAAAAAAGTCTGGAATCTGAGAGCAACTACAGTCTATGAATTACCTGGGCTGGTCTTTACTGCTTGAGGTTAAGAGACTTTTTTTCCCAACTTCCTGACTGAAAAGCAATGACAAGTACATAGAAAACATTTCAATCGAATTATCCCTTCTGAGTGATATATATATATATATATATATATATATATCTATATATATATATATATATATATATATATATATACAGTAAAGTTCGTTTATAGCGAATTCCAGGGGACTGTCGTCTGCAACTCGTTATAGGCATCATTCGCTATAAAAGGGGATACTTGAAATGATTGGATGACCTCCCTTGTTTTGAAACAGAATGAAATCCAGACGATAAAGTATCGATCCTCTTAAGTGTATCAAGATTTCTAATACATTTCGATAAAAGTCATTGTTAGTTTAAGAACTGGTTATGTATTTTCATATTTTCATGCTTATAACAAAATAAGTTATGTTTGTAGTTTTTTCTTTATTTAAACCTTTTAAATGAGAAAGTAACACCGCATATTAATTTAAAACATAAAAATTAAGCACTAATCGGTTAAAAAAACAAAAAATGCGTCAAGTTTCTTCTAGGCAATTGAGTTTTTCTGGCCAGTAATACCATGACTGGGGCCCATGAAACTTTCATTCCAGGCCAGGAACGGAAATTGACAGTAAATAGCGTTCCCAGGTGTAACCGAATAAACCTCAAGTTTAACTATAAAATAAAATTACCTAGGAAAGGTGGAAAGTTTGATGATTGGAAGATGATCAACATACCAATTTGCAGCCATCTAGCCTCAGTAATTTGAAAGGGTTGAGGGCGGACCAGAAAAAAGGCGGACGCTGGAAAGCCAGCGACAAGTTTCTTTTACAGAAAACTAACAGTGCACTGACGTTAAAAACCACGGGGGTTTTCATGTAAAAGTCAGTTACTGGATTTTTGCGATAGTTTGGAGATTTATCATTTGGGATAAAGTTGTTTGTGTTTGTTTAACAATAAAACTATCAATTCGTTGCAACAGGTATTTTTATTGTTAAAACTGTGACCGCGACGTACAAAATAGTTCGTTATCTACCTGATTTCGTAACAAGTAATTCGTTACATAACCACAATTTTAAGTTCATTTATTTGGATTGGGACTAGAATTCACTTTCATTTGCGATAAGTAGAATTCGTTACAAGCCTGTACGTTATAAACGAACTTGACTCTCTCTCTCTCTCTCTCTCTCTCTCTCTCTATATATATATATATATATATATATATATATATACAGTATATAAAAGTACATACATATTTTATATATAGAAAATATATGTATATATTTATTTTATATATATGGATAATTTAAGCCCAGATCTATACACTCCTGCCCCAATTTTGCACAAGAAGTCCGAAGGAGATTTAAAAGAGAAATGAATGTATGTCCAGTAATCCTGGTTAATCCACTTCGCCTCGCCTTCTTTTATCCAAGTACCGGGGCTAATCCTGGACAGCTGTGCCCCACCTCAAAGAGCTTAAATCAATGTTATGACCTTTGTATGAATCAGAATTGTTATATGCCCTTTTAAATCTCATAGCTGCTGTTTGTGAAAACTATAAGATGTTTGTGAAACTTAGTTGTTACTTGTAATTAGAGAAAAGGAAGATTTTCTTGTACCATTTTCGTGGCCATGTACTCTGTCTGTCTATGTACAGTATGTATGTATGTACATATCATATAGTTTATATATTATATATATATATATATATATATATATATATATATATGTAATGGGGAAGGTATGTACTTCTTAAGAACTGTCTGTTGTACTGCTTGCTTGCACTTCCGTAGGAACAAGTTGTTCGATATTTAACTATGCTGGAACTTCACTCATCGTGCTCAGATGTCGGCTATCTTTCAGTATTTCATAAGTTCTTCTTTTATACATTTTGGGTTAAATAAAATTTATGTTCCCTTAATTACATTTATTTAGTCTTTAAACTGTATGTTTCCACATAATTACATTTATTTAGTCTTTAAACTGTATAACTTTTCCACCTTTCAATGGGTAGCAATGACCGAGTCTTTATCTTAAAAGGCACATCGTAAAATTCGTGGACTTAGAATTTCACTTGGACTATGGGCATTCAGAAATTTTATATAAGTTCACAGGTCTGTTCGAGCTTTCACAGTCACCTTTCCATACATCTCGCACACTCCCTGCCCTGGTGCCTTTTTCTAACTGACTCTGCTTCCAGAGCCTTCGTCTATATGGGTATGGGTTCGATGCCTAAATCTGGTGTAATTTTCCCTAGTTTCGTCCAGATGGGCTTCCCTTTTCCATTAATGTTTCACGTTTAATTGTCTATGCAATTCATTCAACAGTTGTTATCGAGTTAACGTTATGGTTTGCGAGAGGTCACCGGGCAAGGTCAAGATCTAAATTAGTTCATCTTTTTGCCCAGCGCAGTACGGGTAAACACTTTTGAGTCACTGGCGACGAACGGTTAAACTCGGCATCTGTTATCACTTGGTTTCGTTGACGTCTTTTCTGTTTTGCTCTCTCTGTCTTTATCAGTGATTTTCTGTATGCCCTTGTGCGTATATCAAAATAATTAGTTTATTGAGTTACAGACTGTTTCTATTATAATCTCGGCCAGCTACTAACTGACTCCAGCAGCTCTAAGCTAAACTCCAAAAAATTAATATATCTACAGGGACTCCTAACATGCTTCTTAGAAAATACACAACTTATAAGATAACTTAAAGTATTAAACTGAATACAAAACAATAATTTCTTCAATCAAATTGAATAAGATATTCAAATGTACTACTAAAACAAAATAGAATTTGCTATCAAAGTTACATAGTTATTACTTAGTCCTCAGTCCTATGCTATTCAGGTGGATAATGCCCTATTATTTATGTAATTGACGAATAAATCTTTCTTCTTCTCTTCCCATGACGATGAAAGTCATAGTGTGTCTTGGTTGGAGGAATATCCTTGTGTAATTGTATGTGACTATAAGTGTGTTATGTGTTTATGCAAATTCATCTTGACTCTTTGATGTGACTATTAGTGATTTTCTCGTATGATATAAGTTTTGTATGTTCACTATTCAACACAAAAGTTATGATTGGCAACTCTATTAAAGGAAGTGGTAAGAGATTAGTACTGTAAGTTTTTCTACATTTAGTAAACAATAGTTAGTAAGTTTTCATTAATTAAAGTCTTTTAATGAGTGAATAAGGTAAGTGTGTTAGTTATTGCAGCAAAATCTGGAATTAATGGTAAAAGAATTTTCTTTGCAATTATTTAATGTTTATCTTAACCCCTTTTCGTTATTTTCTATCTAGAAATTCTTCTAAGGATAATAGTCATTAGCTTGATTAGAAAACTAAGATATAATTGTTAAATTCCTTTGAAATGATTACATTACATTTAAAATTTACGTACAATCCCTCGTTTCCCTAAATACTCCCTTTATAGTCAAAGTAAAGTAAATTCAAGTTAGGCTCTTAACCCAAATTTTGCTACAAAACCAACTAATCAAAGTAAGAATTGCAACAATATAAAAAAAGGTTTATTCCTAAGTCAGCCGATGAAGGTAAACTTAGCAATAAAGAAATCAAATACAGGGAATAATGGGATGATTGATGGGTTTGTTCTTATTATAGTTACTGAAATGTGACTCTTCTGTTTCCTAGGTTATACCTAGTTTTTCCTTCTGAAATTTCTTCTTTTGGTTCTTCAGTCATTTCTGGTTCTTTGACTTCTTTAGTTCTCTTGACTTTGTCTTTATTTATCCAAAATCCCTCATCTTCTAATGATTCAGCATATGTGGAAGAATATTGGTTTTTTATTCTCGGCACTTTCACTTTTGTCTTTTGTATATCTATGACTCTGTACGGACCTGTGAATCTAATGGCTAACTTATAATTAATTCCACTTCTTACTTCCTTCTTGATGTAAACTTCATCCCCTATCTTGTAATCTACTGGCTTTAACCATTCTTGATGTTTTGTCGATCATGATCTTCTGGGCTTTTCTAGATTCTTCTGTAACTGTTTATGAATTACCTTTGAAATTATTAATTTATCTTCATGGCATCTTCAGAATAATTTGGTTGTATTGGCTGATTCAGCCATGCATAAGGTAATCTTGTTCATATCCCATCAAAGCTTTAATGGGCGTTGCTTGAGTACTGGAATGATTTCTAGCATTTAATGACAATTGACTAAAGGTAAATTGATATCCCATTCAGATCCTGTCCTACTGTATGCCTTAATGCATCTAGAACCTTTCTGTTATTTCTTTCTACTAAACCATTGCTAGCTGGATGAAA
This sequence comes from Macrobrachium rosenbergii, assembly GCF_040412425.1. Taxonomy (NCBI): domain Eukaryota; kingdom Metazoa; phylum Arthropoda; class Malacostraca; order Decapoda; family Palaemonidae; genus Macrobrachium; species Macrobrachium rosenbergii. Next base: position 66,226,343 of record NC_089796.1, on the reverse strand, counting down.
TATGGTTGTATTGTTACTTTCTCTACCTTGAGTGCATCACAAATTTCTTTGTACTAATAAATTATTGAATTCGTTACCATTGTCAGATATTATAAGCTGTGCAGAATATCTACAAAAGATTTTGTCAAAGAGAGCGACCGCACATTCTTTAGCTCCCTTTCCTGTTATTGGTATTAGCTCTGTGTATCTGGTAAGTGCATCTATACACTAGTATATTCTATTCCCTTTACTCGTGGTATGCAAGTTAGTGATGAGATTCATTGCTACTCTTTCAAATGGAGTTTGTGGATGGGATACTTCCTAGAGGTACTTCTTTATCTGGTCTTCCTGTATAACTGTTACAAGTATTGCAGCTTTTCACATAGTTGCTAACATCTTTGTAAATTCCCTTCCAATGGAAAGATCCTTAATTAATCTAACTGTTTCATCTTCTTCCTGGGTGTGCTCTCATGTCATCATCATGCATTAGTTCAATAACTTTACCTCCTAGGCTCTTAGGTACTATTCTTTTGTGAGTTACACCTTGAAAGGACTTAAATGGGTCATATTCTTCACACATCCAGGCTAATACGTTGTCTATGATATTCACTGCATCCATGGGACATCCAATTTTCTTACTCAATTCTATTTGCTCTTGCTGATCAAATTCCTTCTTATTTTCTACAAATCTGACAACTTCTTTCAAATCTTCATCCTCTCTTTGTTTCTTTATGAAGTTTTGCCTGGAAAGTTCTTCTGTATAATGCATGGTAAATACATTGCATATGGGTTCACTTGTTTTTGTTTCTAGGACAATCATATTTACACTATCTCCTTGTGGGATGTATCTTGATAATGCGCCTGCTACTTTATTTGTTTTTCCTGGCACATATTTCATTTCTGTCATAATCTTGAACTGTCATAAACCATCGAGCTCTTCGTCCAGAAAAATTCGGATTTTTGAGCATTTCTACTGCAGCTGAATGATCGGTGAATACAGTTATTTTATAGCCAAATATTATGTACCTGAAGTGCTTTAAAGCGTCTATTATGGCTAAAGACTCTAGGTCTGTTAGTGAGTAATTTACTTCTGTTGGTTTTAGTTTTCTCCTGTAATAAGCTATAGCATGATATTTGTTATCATGTCTTTGCATTAAGCATGCTCCTATACCAGTACGGGCTTATGTCTGTCGTGCTAAGAAGAATTCTTTATTAAAATCTGAAAAAACTAAGTACTGGTGGGTGTGTCAATCTTTCTTTCAGTTCGTCAAATGCCTTCTGTTGTTTGGTTGACCACCAGAACTGTAGGTGTTCTTTTAATAACTCAGTCAGTGGAGCTGCTATGGTGGCAAAATCTTTTATAGGCTTTCGGTAAAAACCTGCCAAACCCAAGAATGATTTTACGTCCTTCTTGCATTTAGGTGTAGGGTACGCCTTGATTGACTTAATCTTCAGGTCATTTACTTCAACACCGTTTTCACTTAAAGTATGTCCCAAGTATTCTGTTTTCCTTCTAAGGAAATTGCACTTTTTTAACTTTAGTTTTAGATTTGCTCTCCTCAATCTTTTTAGGACTTCTCTCACTAGTCTTATGTGTTCTTCAATTGTGTCTGTTGCTATTACCAAATCATCTATATAGCAGTGTACATCCTTGCCTAATAAGTCACCTAAAATCTTATCCAGTAATCTCACAAATGTTACTGGGCTTGACTTTTTAGACCAAAGGGCATTCTTACATACTGATATCTGCCATTATTAGTGTGAAAAAGCTGTCAAACAAGCTTACTTTCTTTGTCTAAAGGAATTTGTAAAAATCCTGTAACAAATCTATTGTGGTGAAATATTTTGGTTCCAATAGTTGTGATAAGATCTTCATGATGGCATTGATATGGATCATTCTCAGCTATCTTATTTAATCCTTCAAAATCTACTACTACTCGGTAAGTTTTATCTTTCTTTGAACTAGCAAAAGTGGAAAGACCACGGAGATTTTATGCCTCTATTATCCCTTGCTTCTTCATTTGTTGCACTTCTTTCAATAATCTCCTCCTGGGAATGTGCTACTCTATAAGCAGGTATGTAGATTGGGCTTAGTATTCTGTGAACATCTATTCTATGTGTTATCTCCTGTATTGCCATGGGTGTCTCCCTATGGCGACTATATCACTATATTCACTCAATAAATTAGTGAGTTTCTCTCTAGCAGAGCCTTCATGATGTCCTTCTGAGTCCATATCTTGCTTTTCCCACCCTCTGTTTCATGAGTTGAAATTTTGTCTTGTTAATTGCTGCTACTCTTTCCTTTTCTACTACTTGAATAGGGAAATTATATACTTCTCTGCTAAACCTATCTCTTTACCAGTGATAACCTAACTTTTCCTCCTCTGTTATTTATAACTTGTAAAGCTATTTTACCTTGTCTGACTTCATATAGGCTGGAAGAATAGTGTATTCCATTTACTGTGCTCCCTTCCTGTAAGGGTTAGAACTTTTTTCCTTCATATAATGGATTTACTGTGCATTCTATCCAGGTGCTTTCTCTCCTGGCTTAAGTCTTAATTTCTCTGTTTAATTTCAGGTAAGTTTCTGGTTAGAATCTAGGTTACTGCTGATTAGTTGTGCATTCGTGTTACATACTTGGTATAACCTTGTCGGTGTTATCCTTTTAAGATACCTTCAGTAAGGAGGTTTTCTGAGCTTGATTTCTTCTAATCATTTTACACAGTGGTATTCTATACCTTTGCTTCCTTCTAATCACTAATTGTTCTCTAGGTGCATCAATTGTGATTCCTTGTCTGACCATAGTTGGATAACCAATCAATAGGTGAGCAAATGCAAAATGAATTCCCCTTGCTACTAGAACCTTTTCCTTAAGTGGGATTCTTCCTAATTTAAAAGGTAAATCGACTTGTCCTACTAGTTCTATTCTGTTTCCTTGAACATCTGTGATTTTACAATCTTCTACTGGGTTTAAGCTTAAATGAGAAAAATATGCCTCATACACCTTTTCAGACATTGTATTCTTTGACACAGGAAGTCCCAAGAATATATATATATATATATATATATATATATATATATATATATATATATATATATATATATATATATATATATATACATATATATATATATATGTATATATATATATATATATATATATATATACTGTATATATATATATATATATATATATATATATATATATATATATATATATATATATATATATATATATATATATATATATATATATATATATATATATATGTGTGTGTCAATATAGTTCCTCGTTGGGGGAGTCGGTAGAGTTGTCGGCTATAGGCCCGAGTTCGAGTCTCCGGCCGGCTAATGAAGAATTAGGAAATTTATTTCTGGTGATAAAAATTAATTTCTCGTGTAACGTGTTCGTTCCACAATAAGTGTAGGTCCCGTTGCTAGGTAACCAATTGGTTCTTAGCCACGTAAAATAAGTCTAATCCTTCGGGCCAGCCCCTAGGAGAGCTGTTAATCAGCTCAGTGGTCTGGTTAAACTAAGGTTACTTATGTCAGTAGGTAGGATCTCCTTTATTCCTTTTCGAGTTTATTAATGCTGCAACGTTTCCGACGTAAAAGTTCCATTTTCAAACTATAAAGAAGAATTAGAATAACAAACCCGGAAATTTATTATATACAAATAGCTTAAATGACATGTACTCTATATCTTTCGTGAGCTTAAGTCGGAGCTGACCCCGGCCTGATTTAAAATGTATTTTTCTAAATAAAAGATTAAAAAATAAATTGTCACTCGGTCTGTGCCTTCAGCACCTTATGGCAATCACTCCTCCCTATCCTTTGTACTTGTCATTTATGTTATTTGTATATATTTTTTTAACTGTTAATTTTTAGTCCAAGTTTGTTATTTTAACTTTTGTCTGTTCTTTTTATACCTTGGAAATGGGACTTTTACGTCTTGAAACGTTGCAGGATTAATAAATTACTTAGAAAAGGAATAAAGGACTGATCCTTTACCTTGCACCTATTGGTGTCTACCGGTTGATAGAACACCTTTCTTTTCAATTCTCACTATATGTTATATATATATATATATATATATATATATATATATATATATATATATATATATATATATAAATATATATATATATATATATATATATATATATATATATATATATATATATATATGTAAAGGCCAATTCTGAAACCTTTACTTTATTTAAGTCTCTGTTCATAAACAGAGGTTTGATCTCGCTTATCCCGAGATATTATGTGATAGCGTGTAGCGTGAGCCACTTCATCAGGTGTATCTTTCCCTAACTAAAATCTAAGGACTACTGGAATGAGATACTAAGTACAAAACTAAAGCCTTTATTGACAAAAAATAACGAAAATAACTCCCTAAACATTATGAAGAATGAAAAAACGAATAGTTCATTAAAGAAATCCAAAAAATTCCTCTAAGGAAATAAGATTCCAAAATCACAAACACCCAATTACTTAAGGGAATACGGAAAATAACTCATCTGTCAAAACACCAACAGGTCAATTAATAAAATCAGGTCATCTCAAAAAAACGCCATACCACTCCCTTCCTTGTAGGAGGGAGAGAGGGAAAAAGGAAAGGAACGTAATACCTGTGAAAGAACAAACGGTATATTAAAAACCAGAAGATGTAAAAATTGCAGAAACACATTTTTCACTGTCACAGGAGGTAACGTTTGTGTTCATAGTTCTGAAAATAAAGTCTAAAAACATATATGAGTTCTACTCACTCCACAAGTCCTCTGGGACAGTCTCCATGTGAAAATACACCTCACATTGTCAGACACAGAAATCGGATCGCAATGCCCGATTAATCAACGGCCCCACCCATTATATTCATTATGCAATGCACGAACGAACGTACTTTTCCGTGACATCATTCGAGGTCAAAGTTCGGCAAGACACGCCTCTGTATTTCAAGGCGTCACGAAGTACACGTACACACACATACATTATCGAAATGCATTCTTCAAAACCGGATTTTATAACTGGTTCAGTTTCTAGAACGTTCTTTGCTGAAAACGCATTTGCCAGCCCGTGTCCTGTCACCAAGGAGCCTTTTGCGACTTCCTGTGGTATGCAGATGGTTCAGCACTTTCCTATCTGCTGCGTATAGTCAAAATGGACCCTGCGAATAGCTGACCCAACTTTTCAAAGGTCACCTTCGCGAGCACTTACATATATATATATATATATATATATATATATATATATATATATATATATATATATATATATATATATATATATATATATATATATATATATATATATATATATATATATATCTATCTAAGGTCATATGGATGCCCACAAGGGTCACAACCCTTTCGCAGCTGCTGTCTAGGATTAACTCAGGTACTTGGATAAAACAAGGTGGGGCAAAGGTCCGGGATTAACCAGGATTATTGGACATTCATTACTTTCCCCTTTAAATCTCTTTCGAATGGGGTCAAGAGAGTATAGATCTCGACTTAAATTGATATCTTTTTTGTTTCAGTTGTATTGGTGCAAATTCAAGGAAATTTCTGGATGATATATATATATATATATATATATATATATATATATATATATATATATATATATATATATATATGTATGTGTGTGTGTGTATATATATATATATGTGTGTATGTGTGTGTGTATATATATATATATATATATATATATATATATATATATATATATATATATATATATATATATATATATATAACTGAATCACGAAAATATGGAATGTGATGAATATTTATAAAGACAATATTTTAGATGTTTTGCCTGCTGGTATTAATGTAAATATTTGATTTACTCTCTAATTTGAATAACCAGGTACCATCCATTAAGTTTAGTTTAGTATTAGAAAAAGACAATTGCCTACCTTTCTTAGATGTTTTAATACATAGAGAACCATTTCAATGCAAATTCAGTATTAATAGGAAACCAACCAACAACTTAACTTATGGCCATTTTTATTCAGGCCATCACCTTAACATAAAAATATCAATTTTTTCTTTTATGTTTTTAGGAGGTTTGCGCATTGTCAGTCCCCAGTATTTGGATCAAGAAATTGAATACATAAGAAAAGTAGGGACAGATTTATGTTATCCTTCACATATCCTAGATATTTGTTATAATAAAGCCCTCAAAAAGTTTTATAGTGAAAGTAACATGGAGAAAGAAACCCCTAAGAACATTCTTTGCTTGCCTTATTTTAGTGGTTTTGAAAACATAAAATCATTGTTAAAATCTTTTAATGTCAACCCCATTTTTTCTTATAATAACACACTAAAAGGAATGGTAATAAAAAAATAGCCCTAAAGAAAACAACAACATAATATATAAAATTCCATGTTTGGATTGCCCCTCTTTTTATATTAGCCAAGCTAGCAACGATTTAGTTGTACGTATTAAGCAATATAAGTATTCAGTCAAAACTGGACAAACTTCCAATGCTATATTCATTCATTTAAGTAAAAACTCTCACAGGATAAAATTGACTGAAAGTTCAGTGATTGCCAGATCGAAAGATTTCTCTTCAAGAAATCTTTTGGAGTCCACTATTATACAGGTTACTTCCAGCTGTAATTTTAACCTTAGCCATGGCATGTATTATTTGGGCCTCTGTATTAGAAAAATGTTCAAGAATGACCTAAAAGATAAAATCACTGACTTAATTACAGATTAGTTACCTTACATATATTTTCTATGTATTCGTATGTTTAATATAATTTTTTATTTTGTAAAAATGTTCATCTTGGAAAAATTGTTATTGCTTAAAAAAAAAGAGAATTTATTTTGATGTACTAACATTTTTTGGTGATCAGTCACCTCCTTGTATAATCTTTTAATTGTCCTGTCCCTCCCTCTGAACGGTTGATCCTAATCCTTTGCAAAACCTCTCAAATATTTAACCCTGTTTTGGCAGTTCTACTAATTCTTCAATTGTGCTGAATTCCAGGTACATATTTTTTCCTCTGTATTCCCCATCTGTCATTTATATGAGCTTTCTTTGTAAACTTACTTTTATATTTCTTCAGTCTACTAAGTAAAGGATGACAGTCAAAAGGCCCCGCAGCTCTCCAGTGTTTCTCTTTCCTTCGTGGATTTTGTTTATATATATATATATATATATATATATATATATATATATATATATATATATATATATATATATATATATATATATATATATATATATATATATATATATATATATATACATACTATATATATATAAATATTCATCCATACCTAGGCTTGTATAACCTTGATCCACTAATTTCAAAAGAGATGCTGTAAAATGTACAGAGATTTTATTTTTTTTTACGTAGCTGTGTAATTTCATGCGAGATTCAACATATGGAAAAAGCATTTAAAAAATGCAGAAGCGATTAGATGTATAATACATCATTTAGACGTGTCTGCTGTCAGTAAAACTCAGTTATTTATGTTTTAGTTTTTAATACAAACGTCTTTTTTTACGTTACGTATTTGCATCTTCCTATTTTTCCTTAGATGTGGTCAAAAGCAAACTTTACTTTTTCAAAACTTTATGGAATTATTCTTCGCTTCAGTTAAAAACTATTTTTTTTATAATTAAAAGTAAATCTTTCTAAACGTATGAATGTTCTCTCTAGTGCAGAATCTTTGTAGTATTTCGTAACAAACATGGATTTTTATCTTTTAAATTTTAATCGAAAATAATAATAATGATGATTAAAAACGAAGTACATTTTCAGCGAGAATATATATATATATATATATATTATAATATTACATAGATCTTATATATACACATTATATACATACACACATATATATATATATATATATATATATATATATATATATATATATATATATATATATATATATATATATATATATAAAGGAGATTGGTTGCCAGTCGAAACAGTGAAGAGCAACTGCAAAGACTGGTAAAAAGAGTACGAAATTGTTACTTGAGAGTGAATGTAAACAAGAGTGAGGTTTTGAGGGAAAATGGAAACTAAAGATGATTGGTATAATGTTTGGGTCATCTTGGGAATAAATATTTCGGATGATGTGTACCAAAAATCAGACCTTAAGGCCTTTATAAAGGAATTGTTGAGACAACAGAGAGTGGTGTTAGGCCTTCGACTTTCTGTTTACTAAGTAAAGGACACATTAAGTCGAAAGACCTAGCACCACTCCAATGTTTCTTTTTCCTTCATGATATTGTGTTTATTTATATATTCATCACGTTCCATTGTGATTCATTATACATATAGTATATATATATATATATATATAGAGATATATATATATATATATATATATATATATATATATAGTTATATATATAGTATATATATATATATATATATATATAGGTATATATATATATATATATATATATATATATATATTGTAAAGACGTCTTTACTCCATTAATTACGATCATATGTCGCATCTATCAATTCAGCAAAAGAATCTCATGTATGTATTTGTGTAGAATTTTGGCCTTTTCACAATATATATTTTATCATAACATGCCCATTATGTCTCTTGTTATTGTAACTTGATTGACTGTTAACAAACACAAATTGCTCTCACTCAGTGCGCGGGTCACAGAGACCTGGGGTCGGGCACCACGTTTCCATCTGCACGCTGCTATGTATACCTTATGCCCAGGTAATAAATCAGTCAGTACCCAGTTCCGTCTTCTTTGACCTCACAACTGGTGACCCAAGGAGCGACAGTAAACACAGCAGTTTTGGCTTCGCCATTAACAGGCTCACTAGGACCGCTTTACCTTAAGAGAGCCTTTAACGGAACCATACAGCGACAAAGTGTAGACCTCTGAAAACTCCTTCCTCGGAGAACACCTACGCCACTAATGGACTAATTGCGGCGTACCTTCTTCAGGTGTGTTCTGGTGTTCTCGAACAGTTTGGCCCTGCCATTTACGATTCACATTTACCATATTCAGAAGTCATTAACGGAACCACACAGCGTATAGTTTTGACTTCTGACGAGCCCAAACACCATTAATGGACTAAATACGGTGCTTATTTCGTGTTTTGGTATGAGTCAAAATGTCAGACACTGAGGCAGAAAGTCGTTTCGAGGTCACAGATCCTCTGCATCCCCCTCTCGCATGTGGGTTGTGCTAAGGGCATGCTTGCAAACAATGAAACTGCCCACTGTTCCGCGGCAAATACCGCGATCCTGGTTCTGCATGGCAGATGCCTACTCCATGAGCTAAAATCACAGACCAGGAAACCAAGCGGGCGTCACCATGACAATGCTGCTGGAGGAGGTCTTCAAAACAGAATCACCCCATGGTTGACTCTCAGAGGCATGCAAGTCAAATATGAAGACCTTGAAAGAAACTCATTGACACGTACTCTGCCCAGTCCCTGGAGAGAGCCCAACGTGTCTTGACCTGATGAACCAGCCCGTGGGGACATCGCAGGGATGCCTGGGACGAACTATGAGGTCTGATGCTGCCGAGCCGACTCAGATGGACGGAGGAGGGCGATCAGCTCGTCAATGGAAATATTCCTGCGAAGCCTTCCCGCGGTAGGTGAGGGCATGAATCATGAAGCAGACGTGCTCTCGATGGACAAGTCAGGCCTTGCACACAGACTCCACGAGGCCACCAAGGCCTCCAAGCACGCCATAACGCCTGCAGCCTACAGCCTGGTAGCAGAAGAAGCCGAAGAGGGGACACGAGCCCGGTATGGGAAGAAGGCACTGCCGCAGCAGCAGAAGACAAGGACAAATGCAGCCTGGCGTTACTTCCATCGGAGGTTCGAAAGGATGCCAAGAATTGCAGAGCCCCACTGTTCTTTCTTTCACAAAAACTGGAAGGCGTACCATAGCAGCAGTGGCCAAGAACGCCAGGAAATCCCAGAGTGAGTTCTTCATCCACGACGCCATATCAGGACGACGGCTGCTGATAGACACGTGGGCTATGCAGTTGGTATTTCCGCCATTGTGGGAGGACCGCGACCACACGTCCAGCACCACAGCCACACTAGATGCTGCAAATGGAAGCCCCATCCGCTGCTACGGAACTCGAACCCGCAGAATATCCATCCTGGGCCATAAATGTGAATGGCCCTTCATCATCACAGATGCCAAGTTTCCCTTACTAGACGCCGATTTCCTCGCACAACAAAGACTGCTGGTATACGTCGGCCGAAAACGCCTGCTGGATACTGGAACCTGCCGCTCCCAATCGCTCTCCACTGGACCGGGAATGCCTGCCGTATGCTCCATCTCATAGAACAAATACAGCACCCTCCTGCACGAATTCCCAGATGTCTTTAAGCCAGAACTGCGCCAGGTGCCAGGTACCCAGGCCAAGCACAGCATCCATCACCACCACAGGCCCGCTGATACATGCCAAGTTCCGTCGCCTGCCGCCCAAGAAACTCCAGGATGCTAAACGAGCATTCACCGAGATGGAAAGGATGGGTACCTACAAAAAGGCATCGAGTCCATGGGCATCCCCCCTCCACATGGTGAAGAAACCAGACGGTTCCTGGAGGCCCTGTGGGGACTATCGTCGACTGAACCTAGTGACAACACCGGACCACTGTCCCCTGCCAAACATGCAGGACCTAACAGGAGCCCTGCATGGGGCCAAGATATTCACAAAAAATGGATTTGCTCAAGTCCTATCTTCAGGTGCTAGTACATCCCGATGACGTTCCGAAGACAGCCATCATCACGCCGTTTGGGACATATACCTTCTCCTACTCCACCTTCGGCCTCAGGAACGCTGGGGCCACAGTCCAACGCCTGATGGACAGCATCTTGGGGGACCTACCTTTCTGCGTCTGCTGTGTGGACGACATCCTGATCTTCTCCAGGTCCCTGGAGGAGCACCTGGGTCACGTCCGTGCTGTGCTGAAACACCTTCAGGAGAACGGACTTCCTGGGACATGAGGTCTCTCCGAAAGGTGTCCGCTCCATGGCCTCCAAGGTGGATGCAGTGAAGGATTTGCCAACACCAAAAACAATCAAGTCCCTGCAGGAGTTCCTCAGCATGGTCAACTACTACCGACGATTCGTGCCAGACATCGCCCACATATGTATCTCCTAACCAGAGTGCTGAAGGGGAAGCCGAAAACACTGACTTGGGAAGTCCCGCAGCAAAAGGCATACGAACAGACGAAGGCAGCCCTCGCCAAAGCCACCACCTTAACATATCAAGACTCCACCGCCCCCCTGAGACATACCACCAACACCAGCAACATCGCTTGTGGAGCCGTGCTGGAGCAGATAGTAGATGGTTCCCCCTGCCCGCTTGTGTTTTTTAGCCGCAAGTTAAGGCCGCTGGAGACCTGCTACAGTACATTCGACAGGGAACTGCTGGAAATCTACCAAGCCGTGTGGCATTTCAAAAATTACCTCTTGGATGGCGGCCATTCACCATCCTGATAGATCCATTGCCGTTGGTACATGCATTCATGAAGGTGGGAGATGCATGGTCGGCAAGACAGCAATAACACCTGGCTGCTATCTCCAGATTGGGATGCACCATCAGTTACGTCCCCCGGCAAGACGAACCCGGTAGCCAACGCCCTATCAAGGATTGAAATAAATTCAGTCCACCTGGGCATAGACTACGAAGACCTGGCGAAGGAACAGGCCACAGATTCAGAGACAGCAGCTTACTGCATGGCACTTACCGCACTGAAGTGGGAAGACGTGCCAATAGGTGAATCCGGATCAACACTTCTCTGTGACACCAGCACAGGCCTCCCACGCCCCCTGATACCTGCGTCACGAAGAAAGCAGGCATTTGACATCATCCACGGGCTGTCCCATCCATCAGGATAAACAACAACTCGCCTGATGACAGAGAAATTCGTGTGGGACGGGATCAGGAAGGACGTACGAGAATGGGCAAAGAACTGCATACCGTGCCAGACAAGTAAGATCACAAGGCACACAGAATCAGGCATTGGAGACTTCCCTCACCCACGACGGTGTTTTGGGCACATCCACATAGATGTCGTAATTCCTCTGCTACAAACAGGGGATGCCAGATGCCTCCTGACAGTCATAGGCCATTCCACAAGATGGCCAGAAGCACCCCAGTGGTAGAGGCATCAAAGAGCGCCTGCGCATAAACCCTACTATCATGTTGGATAAGCCATTTCAGTGTGCCGGACGATATAACTACAGACAGAGGCCCAGCATTCTTGTCGGAACTCTGGGTCTCCCTGGCACGCCTGATGGGGACAACACTCCACAGTATGACGGCATACAACCCTGCGGCCAATGTTCATTGAAAGCAGCGCTGATGGCACCTTGAACTGGCAGAATTGGAAGGCGCAGCTGCCCCTGGGTCCTGCTGGGTCTTGCACCGCATCAGGCAAACGGAGAATTCCCCTCGAAAAAGTCGTGGAAAGCATTGGCCATACCTGGCAAATTCTTCCCCACAGAGCCGGACGACCCGGATACATCCCTCTCAAAACTAAGAGAAGTTGCAAAGAAGTTCACGCCCTGCCGGAAGACTTTCACAGACAGGACCCATAACTTCAGCCCAGAAGGCCTGAAAACCTGTACACACATCTTCATGAGGAACGATGTCCACTGCCCGCCCTTGATCAGACCATACAGAGGACCATACTGAGTCGTCAGTAGAACATCCAAGGCCTACCTCGTCAACATCCACGGGTGGGAAGACTGGATATCTATCGACAGGTTAAAGCCAGCCTTCCTAATGGACAGCGGAACCTGGGAGGAAACTGACAAACATCCCAGAATTCCTCCACAAAACAAGACCTCGAATGAAGAGATCGGCATCCCGAAACAAGGCCGAGGACATCCCAACAGCCGCACTAAGGATGTCATCCACCCGGCAAAACCACCAGACGACTCAGCAGTCGAAACCACCCCACAACCGCAGATATCAAGAACTCGGGGTTGGTTTCTGCTCCCAAGAAGATACTGTGATTAACATTCAACAGATCTTCCAATCATTATTTCATAATAATTGTCTTGTGGGGGGATTACTTGTAAAGACGTCTTCTTTACCCATTAATTACCATCAAGTATCGCATCTATCAACGCAGCAAGAATCTCATGTATATATTTGTATGTAGAATTTCCTGGCTTTTTCGCCAATATATATTTTATCACTGTATGTACATTATATCTCTTTTTATTATTATTTGATTGACTGTTAAACATAAATTGCTCCCACTCAGCGTGCGGGTCACAAAGACCTGGGGTCGGACACCACGTTTCCGTCCACACACTGCTATGTATACCTCATGCCCAGGCGATAAATCAATCAGTACCCAGTTCTTTCTTTTTGACTCACAATATATATATATATTATATATATTATATATATATATATATATATATATACAATATATATATATATATATATATATATATATATATATATATATATATATATATATATATATATATATATATATTTACGTGTAAGGGCTTGGCTGGTGAGTTTATTACTTGATTAACGTAATTTATAAGGCCTAGTGCATAAGGGACACATGTAACCTGTCAATGGAAGCTACACATTAACCTCAAAGACAGCTGTTATAAAGGGAATAAGGTCGCCAGTCGAGGAAAAACCCTCGACACAAAGAATATTCAGTGAATAAGGACTTTACGATAAACGTCGCCCGACTTCGGATGCAGTCAATCTCTACTCGTTAATATGGTATTAAAACACTGTGACTCTTCGACAATGGATTCGAGACACAAGGCTGCATAAAGAATTTGAAATGACTTGCTTAACCTTCCCTAATTCCTAGTTACTTCCCTGGAATAGCTGGATGTCGCTAAACAATAAGGAAAATATGCTTAATCTAGACTTCGTGAAAGTGGAATGGGCTCGGTTATTTGTGGTGGCAGAAGAATGGAACAGAGGAAACTAGAAATATAGGAAGAGATACTAGTAACTCGGCGAAGTTTTGAACGAAAATTCCAGACTTACTGTTTTACGAAGGTTGTTGCCCATCAACGGACGATCGGAAGTTCTGGGATGGGTTCGCCACTTCACTAGTAACATAGACTATAGATAAAGAATAAAGAGCCGAAACGCATAGGGCATGAGTTCGTGACGGCGGTCTGGTTCTTTCTGCTGACCTCGTTGGGGGTCAGATACAGGGTCTGAAATCTTGTCAAAACATCCGTCAAACAGAACAGGTAAAAAAAAAGCTTAAGGCCACCTATCATAAGGTTGATTATGGAAATTTTCCTACGGGGGTTAAGTCCTTAATGCTACCTATCCTTGCCATGAACGAATGTTAAAAGTTCGAATTGTCTACGCAAACCCTGCTGGACAAAGACTTTTCCCTGTCTTGGTCAGTCTGATATTACTACAAATTAATGCATCGAGGGCGAACAGCAGAAATATTTATATAAAAAAAATATACACACACACACACACATATATATATATATATATATATATATATATATATATATATATATATATATATATATATATTAACTTTATCACATACACAATTGTTCTCTGCATTAGTAGAAATTACTAAAAGAACCTCATTCAAATGTGGACAGTTTGTCCAAGAAAACATAATTTATATCTGAATAAATACCTAATAGATACCATCCAGTTTGAAATGAGGTCCTTTTAGTAATATATATATATATATATATATATATATATATATATATATATATATATATATATATATATATATATATATATATATATATCCAGACCGGCCCACTTCACAAGATCATGTTTTTTATGTTTTGATATTATTATTAATATATAATAATAATAATAATGAGCTTGTAAAGTCACCACATCGGCGCCAGGTAGTGTTTCGGCGCCATTAATTAAGTCTCCACTGAGCATGTTTTCTTTGGTGACTTCCCATTTTCTTCAAGCTCAATTAGTCCGCCTAAAAACGTGCCCCAGGTCACGCATTTTTAATCATTTTTACTTTATGCGTATTTATGATGTCAAACACATTGTATCACATGTTTCTTCATTGCTGGCATCAAGACTGTATCCATATTAATAGTTCTGTATGTTTTGTATTGTAATTTGTACTCGTTCTGCATATTATTGTTTATTGTTTCGACCTCAGGTCACAGTCAATTCCATTGTCTCTCGCTGGTCGGCGTCAGTCGGCCGCTATATGAACTGCCTGGATCTCTGTAATAAAGTAGCAGTAACTTTTACCTGCTCGTTTCTTTGACACCTTACAGTGGTGACCCCCGGAGTATCCCGGAGCCATTAGCGGACTGACACTCGCGACTTCAGTCTTGGCTCCAGGATTTCTCCAAAACGCCTAGCGGCCTAAACACGCGCTGTAACCAGCGTTTGGCGTGGGACTCGTTGGCGCACCCCACCAGCGTCACTAGCGGAACCACGGCGCACTTAAAAGTCACGTGACGCGAAAATCCCACTCCAGTAAGGGGTCGCGGCGAGCATGGACGCGATATCCTCCTTCATGCAGTAAATGCGACCTCGCGGACTCGGAGGTTTTACCTACCTCCCCATCACACCCGCCCGCCCCGCGCCGCAGGCCTCCCCGCTCACACCCAGCGCAACACACACGACGGCCGGACAACACAACCGGCGCCCTCACCGTAAAGCTACGCCATTTAGGGGAACCCATCGATGTGGCTGGGCGCAGGGTGGAGAGCCACTTCAGAATCGCTGACCTGGACGGATGAAATCTTACAGTCGACACAGTGCTCAACGCGCGCTTCCGGAGGACGTGTACAGAAAACTCATCTCATGAGGTGCAGAGCACACACCCTCCATACAGCACCACAAAAAGTTCCTCCTCGGCTTGCTCCCTGCCCATCGCCAGTGGGCCGCCCGTGCTATGCGACCTTGCCATAAACCCACACCACGACCTCAGTTCAAGAGAGACGCTTGGAGCATGGTCGTGAGATCTCCTGTCACTACCAGACTTGGGTGGCACAAAGAAGCGGGTGGAGATAAGCTTCACACGGAAATCTACCTTCGCCTCCCTCCCGGAGGTACGCCTCAGATCGCGCTCACCCCTACACCATGCCTGTCAGGACCTCATAGAGACGGGCGCAGCATCTCACAGACTCCGTCAAGGCTTCTGGCGGCTAAAACCGGCCCACACAGCCGGGTCAGCTCCGTCCAGCCTGAAGAGACGTGAGAGCAGCCCGTCAACGCCATCGCCACAGACGTCCACCGAACCACAGCAGATGGAGGTCCTCAGGCTTGTCGCTACAAGTGGTTCGGAAAGGACGCCGAAACTGCCTGCCGCCCTGCTCGTTCACCCGTTCCGCGGTCGGTGGTGGCAACGTCAGCAGGACCGGCCGCCATGGCAGCTGAAGAACCCGGGGCCTCAAAAACGGCAGGTTTTTACGCCCGCGACAGCGTCTCGGCAGGATGATGCTGGTCGACACAGGGGCCTTAAATCGGGTCCTTTAGCATCCAGAGAGGACCGCACCAGACACCAGACCCGGCCGCTTTCCCTGACGGCCAACGGAAACCCCCCATCCCTCTCGGCACCAGGCCTGTCGATCTCATCCTTGGCCAGGAGCTCCTGGGGCCGATTTTCTGGCACTTCGGCCTGCCTGATGTCGACGTGGGGCGCAAGCGCCTCCTCGTACCGACTCCTGCCGGTCTCTCCCGTTAACGGGGGACCCAGACCCACCATCAGCGCCGTCGCCCCACCAGTATGCACACCTGTGTCGGAGTTCCTGAGGTATTTAAGCGAGCTTCAAGTCCCTGGGCCCCAGCCACACGGCATATACCACCATATAGTGACTAAAGGGCCCCCGACACATGCGCAGTTCTGCAGGCTTCCCCCTCAGCGCCTTCAGGAGGCGAAAAAAAGCATTCGCGGAGATGGAGCAGATGGGCATCTGCAGGAAAGCCTCCAGTCCATGGGCCTCCCCCTCCACATGGTGCAGAAACCGGACGGGCTCCTGGAGACCCTGCGGCGACTACAGGCGGCTCAACATTGCAACAGAGCCCGACCACTACCCTCTACCCAACATGCGGGACCTCACGGCCTCCTTTCACGGGGCCAAAATATTCACTAAATTGGACCTTCTTAAATCTTATTTCCAGTTACCTGTTGCGCCAGAGGACATACCAAAGACAGCCATCATCACGCCCTCCGGGTCCTATGTGTTCGCTTCTCCACCTTCGGGCTGAGGAACGCGGGGCCACCTTCCAGCGGCTCATGGACAGCATCCTGGGGACCTAAAGTTCTGTCTGCTCTGTCGACGACATTCTCATATTTTCCAGGTCTCTGAGCGAACACCAGAGACACATCAAAGCAGTCCTCCAGCGCCTAAGAGAACGGCCTCGTCGTCCGTTTCGACAAGTGTACCTTCGGCGTCCAGAAAGCAGAATTCCTGGGTCACGAGGTGTCTCTGACAGGCGTCCGCCCTCTTACATCAAAGTAGCAGCCGAGCCAAGTTCCGACACCCACCTCCATCAAGGCCGTCCAAGAGTTCCTTGGGATGGTAAACTTCACAGGCAGTTCATCCCCGGGATCGCGCACACCACGGCCCCTGACGGAAGTCCTAAAGGCCAACCAGTCCTGTCTTGGGACCCAGCCAGCAGCAGGCCTTTTCCCTAGCTAAGGCCGCCTCGCCAAGGCAACTGCCTTGGCACACCAGGATCCCAAGGCCCCCTCCAGCTGACGACAGACGCCAGTAACGTCGCCTGCGGTGCTGTTCTGGAGCAAATCATCAACGGCGCCCCAGCCCATCGCCTTCTTCAGCAAGAAGTTCAGTCCCCGCAGAGACCCGCTACAGCACCTTCGACAGGGAACTCTGCGCGATGTACCAGCAGTTCGGCACTTCAAGTTCCTCCTGGGCCGGGCGCCCTTCACAATCTTCACAGACCACCAGCCACTGGTTCACGCCTTCACGAAGCAGGGGACGCATGGTCTTCAGACAGCAGCGCCACCTCTCAGCCATGGCCCGAATTTACCTGTTCCGTCAGGTACCTCCCGGCAAGAAAAAATCCGTAGCAGACGCCCTCTCCAGAGTCGAGTTGAACGCAGTGCAGCTTGGTGTAGATTACCAGGACCTTGCCAGAGAACAGGCCGCTGACCCAGAAACCCCAGCATACCGCACCGCCATCACATCCCTCAAGTGGCGGGACGACCCTCGCCCCGAAAGGCCCCAGCTGCTCTGTGACATCAGCACAGGTCAGCCCGCCCTTTGGTTCCAGCCTCCGCACGCCGCCAGGTATTCGACATAATTCACGGCTCTCACACCCCTCTGGCAGGACCACGGCCAAACTGCTTTCAAAAAGTTCGTCTGCCACGGGGTGCAAAGGACGCCACGGCCTGGGCAAAACAGTGCCTGCAGTGCCAGACCAGTAGAGTTGGGTCGTCACGCAGTCAGTAGGTGAGTTCCACAGCCAGGGCGCCGGCTTCGGCCACATCCACATCGACGTCGTCGGGCCCTTCCCCATCAGGCGGATCAGATACCTCCTGACGGTGGTAGACCGTTCGACGAGGTGGCCTGAAGCCACACCCGTGCAAGAAGCCACCGCCAGCGCGGCGCGCCGAGGCCCTGCTCTCCAGTTGGGTTACGCCGCGGCGGTCCCGGACCACATCACAACCGACAGGGGCCCCGCTTTCCTCTCCGAGTTGTGGTCTGCCCTGGCTCAACTGCTGGGAACCACGCACCACACCACCACAGCGTACAACCCAGCGGCCAGCGCCTGGTCGAATGGTTCCACAGGTCCCTAAAGTCATCCCCTCATGGCCAGCTGCACCGCCGAGGACTGGAAACATCAGCTGCCGTGGGTCCTCCTCGGGTTGAACCGCCCCCAGGCCGACGGCACCCATCCGCAGCTGAACAAACCTATGGGGAACCCCTCGTGGTGCCGGGAGAGCTCGTGACGGATGAACGCCACTCCCCATCACTGCAGAGGCTCCGCGACGTGGCTGGCAAGTTCGCTCCTTGCAGGCGCTCATACATCGACAAAGCAACCACCTTCATGCCGCCCAGCTGTCATCCGCCACCACGTCTTCGTCAGAGTCAACGCCGTCCGTCCACCTCAACCAAGCCCTACAGGGGACCCTTCCGCGTGCTGGAACGAAACAGCAAGGCGTTCCAGCTGGCACTCCTGGCAAGGACGACTGGGTTTCAATAGACCGGTTAAAGCCCGCCTTCCTGTCGGAGAGTCCCGACAGCGACGCAGCACCCCTTCCGCCCAACCGCACTCCAGCACGCCCTCACCCCGCAGGGCGGCAGCCCCAGGAAGGACCGCCCAACCAGCAGCCTCACAGGCGGAGACCCCTCCGTTATCTTCAAGGAGCCGCGGCACCTTCAGCGTCCCAGCAGATACAGGGATTAGTCAGACGCGTCCCTCGTCTTGGGAGTATTTGTAAAGTCACCACATCGGCGCCAGGGTAGTGTTTCGGCGGCGCCACACCAAGTCTCCGCTGAGCATGTTTTCTTTGGTGACTTCCCATTTTCTTCAAGCTCAATTAGTCACGCCTAAAACGTGCCAGGTCACGCATTTTTAATCATTTTTACTTTATGCGTATTTATACAAATGTCACACATTGTGTATCACATGTTTCTTCATTCACAGGCATCAAGACTGTATCCATATTGTAGTTCTGTATGTTTTGTATTGTAATTTGTACTCGTTCACTGCATATTATTGCTTATTGTTTCGACCTCAGGTCACTGTCAATTCCATTGTCTCTCGCGGGCCGGCGTCAGTCGGCCGCTATATAAACTGCCTGGATCTGTAATAAAGTAGCAGTAACTTTTACCTGCTCGTTTCTTTGACACCTTACAAGCTGACTTTTTTTACATAGTTCCCCTTGGTAAGTAGTGGCGTGTCCAAAGAATTCATCCGTTTTCTTTCAATGTAATAAAGACAGCCATTTTCTTTATCAGATTCTCTTTTCTGGTATACTCTTCTATTTAGTCTCTCTCTCTCTCTCTTCTTTCATATGGATTGTATCTTAGTAATTTACACAGATTTTCCGGGCAATATGTACTTTTGCGTGTATGTGCATATATATATATATATATATATATATATATATATATATATATATATATATATATATATATATATATATACACACACACATACATATCTATAATATATTTTTATATTGTGTATGTGGCTTGGAGAATGGCAAGGCACTTCTTTGGGAAAGTGACAAACCAGAGGAAGGTATGACTAGACAGTGTAAATGTTCTAAAATTTGGAATTGAGAGGAATGATTGAGTCCTCTTATAATGGCAAAGGTGATAAAAATTACCGAATTAACATTAGCTCCTATACCGGAAAAGGTGTATGGTAGATACCAAGTTAGACAGTATGACAGAAAGAAGGGCTGATAGGTTAAGAGCACTGTGAGACAAAACTTATGTGCAGGATGAGCAAGTGACTTGTGTGAATTGTCTGTGAAGTGACTGGTGCATGCATGTAATCTTGTGTTAGTTTCTGATACAAATAAAAAAAACTGCAGTGGCTGATAAAAGAGTTTGAAAGTTGATTGCCAGCAGAAGTAAAGATGGGAAATGTTAAGCTATGAGAAATGTCATGATGCAGCAGATAAAAAAAAGGTTGTGTTTTCAGGTGGAGAGAATGAAGAATGTGAGATGGCGCGGAAGAGGTGGTGGAACAGATGCATGAGATATCACATTTGTGTAGTGGTGATGATGAGTCCTCTGTGAAGGTGTACAAATAAACTAGAATTCTGGAATATGAAAGTAGACGAAGATCTGATTCTAAATTATTTTGCTTTAATTGCGAAAATGGTTGTGATGTTATTGATTTCACAACCTTCAGATAAAATTTAATGTCATTACAGTATATCTGAAGGTTGTGAAATAAGTAATATTTAGACTTGTTATTATAAAGACAATAACAGGAGCTTTTTAGATTTGTGAACCCGGTGACATTGGCTGAAATCCCAGAGTCTGCAAAATTATTTTACACAAAAGTGAAACCACTGGCTAAGCTTTAATTGCAGATTAATAATAATAATAATAATAATAATAATAATAATAATAATAATAATAATAATAATAATAATAATAATAATATTAATAATAATAATTATTATTATTATTATTATTATTATTATTATTATTATTATTCAAAATTACTAAAATTATTATTATTATTAACTCAGCAAGAAGAACCTTAAAGCATTATAGTAGACTATACTACAATTCTACGAAATTCTCATAGTTGAGTTCATCTCTCTCTCTCTCAAATTATGAAGCAAAACGGAACGTAAATTAACTAGAAGAACGACTATAGACTAAAATTCTACGAAAATCTCGTAGTTGAGTTCATCCCTCTCTCTCTCAAATTATCAAGCAAAACGGAACGTAAATTAACTAGAACGAACGTTATGATATAGACTATTTCTAAAATTCTACGAAAATCTTGTAGTTGAGTTCATCTCTCTCTCTCTCTCTCTCAAATTATCAAGCAAAACGAAACGTAACTTAGCTAGAACGAACATTATGACAGACTTCCTAAAATTCTACGAAATTCTCGTAGTTGAGTTCATTCTCTCTGTCAAGTTCCAAACATCACACTGGCTAGTAGATGGTGTTTGTATGTGTGTCTGTCTGTCTGTGCGTCCTGTTACAATAAGTGCATCGTAGGATTTAAGAGCTTCCTGGAGCCCAAATCGCCCAGCTGTGTTTGACTGTTCATGTGTATGATTTTTTTCATGACTGATGTTTTGTTTTCGTGTGTGCCTGTGGGTTGTTTTTTTTTAATGCATTTTACTATTTTTTCTTTTTATTTTTTTGTGGGGTCGGTAAGTCTTTTATTCATTTCACTGGTTATTCAGAAGACTCGTGCATACGTTTGTATGATTTTTTTTTCTTTTTGTGTGTGTAATTTTTTTCAGTGCTACTTTTTTGTTATAAATGTATAGTCTTTTATGCAGCTTATCGTTTTTAGTCTGCGCTTGTATATTTTTTAATCCATTTTATTAATAATCCTATTGCTCGTATGTAAATATTTTACGGGAGTGCATGTTTGTAACTAAAGTTACCAGCAATGATTATCGTAGTTACATCTCAGTAATATCGTAATTCATGCTCATTTTATGCAGTTAGATTTCACTGCATATGAAACTTCAAACAGTTATCTTCCTATGTCTTCACTTGTTTCAAGCAATCCAGTGACTGAAGATTGTATTTCGTTTAAAGCAAACTGTGTCTTGATCACTGAGTATTACGGTGGATCACTGATAGGATATTAATAGATTAGCTCAGTTCTACTCTAGCGAACACTCCCTGGTGTCTGCTGGGTTGGTCTGGCAGGGGACTGAAGGTCGCAGTCGAACCTAACCTAAACCTAGTTTACTCTCAGCCTAACCTAACCTACCCTCAACCTAATCCAATCAACCTAATCCAACCAACCTAACCTAGCCTAACGTACCTTAACCTACCTGACCTGAACTTAAGCTAACCAAATGAAAAGACGATCTTCTGAATTTCCCAAACGTTAGAGGGAGGCCAAGTACGATGGACATTGGCCCTTTCTCCTTCTAGTAATGGGAACCGAGTTTTTTATGTTAGGCATAAATTATCCCCCGTTTTCTTTGGTTTTTGGCGTCAAGTTATGGGCAAATTCTTCCAGCTTTCCGCCTCCAAAACATGTCTTACCTGCCTTTACAGTTAGGTGTGCACTGGGTGATAAATATCCCCCAAAATGGCTTTGACATTTTCAAATGCAATTCTCCTCTGTCTTTGTGTGCATTTACTCTTTGTCTTAAAGTTTCTCTCGTCTGGTTGTCTGTCTTGCCTATGCATTTATCCTTTGTCACAAAGCTTCCTTCTCTCTCTATCACCTCATTCCTTTTTTCTGATACAAGTTGCCCAAAAACTACCATTTCCAGCAGTGAATAATGTACTGCAACCTTAAAACATGGACAACAAACCTGAATGAAACGAGTGAAGCTGTATTCTTTCAAACTCTTTCAAATGTATGGGTTGATAACAGAAAAAACAAAACACCTTGCCAAGCTTTGTCAAAAAGTGTCGAGTCTCGGTTGCACTTGTGTGCCATTTCCCACCCTTAGGCTTTTTTTTTGTCATTCATTTCCTCCCAGTAAAGGTTTGCAGTGTACCCTTCAGGAAATCGTAATTTTCAATACACTCTACAGAAATTCTCAGTTTTTCGATTTTAGTATAACAAAAATAACAGAACCTCGGTTTGGGAGAAAATATTCTTTAATCAGACAAATAAGAATATGCTTTTCCTTCAACAGGGTTGTTTTGGTAATCAGTCCTCTATTAAAAATTCATAGCTAAACAGCAATAACGTCGGTTTCTTTGGAATTTCTTGACATTTCCCGTTCAATGGCACTTTTTACGCAAACTGCATAATAATATTTATTTCTTTGCAAACTGTACAATAGCACTTATTTATCTGCAAGAAGCACAATAGCACTTATCTGCAAGAAGCACAATAGCACTTATTAATTTGCAAGCTGAATAATAGCACTTATTTCTTTGCAATATGCACAGTAGGACTTATTTCATTGCAAGTTGCACAATAGCGCTTATTTCCTTGCAAGCTGTGCAGTAGCACTTATCATGCAAACTGCATAACAGTATTTAATTCTTTGCAAACTACTATAGCACTTATTTCTTTGCAAGCTGCGCAATAGTACTTATGTCACTGCAAACTGCACGATATTACTTAGTTCTTTGTAAAACATACAACCACAGTTATTTCTTTGCAGACTGGTAACTGCTATTAATTTACCGTCTGTACATACTGTACAATAGCACTCATTTCTTGGTAACCTGTGTGATAGTATTCATCTCTTTGCAAACTGTGAAGTAGCACTTTCTTTTTTTTGCAACTGTACTACAGCACATATTCCTTGGAAACTTTACAATAGCACTTATTTCTTTGCAAGCTGTACATAGCACTTATTTCTGTGAAAACTGTACAGTAACACTTTTTTCTTTGAAAATGTGCAGTAGTGATTATTTCTTTGCAACTTTACAGTAACACTTATTTCTTTCCAAATGTGCAATAGCGATTATCTTTGCAAAATGTGCATTTGCTTATTTATTTGCAAGTCATGAATGCATCCGTGTAAATATAGAGTAATATATATATATATATATATATATATATATATATATATATATATATATATATATGTGTGTGTGTGTGTGTGTGTGTATGTTACTGTATATATATATATATATATATATATGTGTGTGTATGTATATATATATATGTTGTGTGTATACAGTATATATATATATAAAAGTGAATGTTGGCATGTTTGTTCATATGTTTTGTGCGCTATAGAAAATCCGAATCATTGACCGATCTAGACAAAATTTGGCACATGGTCATCATTTGACCCAACTTAGATAATAAGGTAATTTCAAACCCGTACCCCATTCCCCCTCCCCTTTGTAACTTGTGTGGTAACTGCTTGACCGATCTAGGCAAAATATGGCAAGTGGCCATCTTTTGACTGAACTTATATAATAGGGTAGGTTTCAAATCCATACCACCTTCCCCTTCCCCTTCACGTTCCCCTTCCCCCATTCCCCTATTCTTTGTAACTTATGTGGTAAACGCTTAACCGAGCTAGACAAAATTTGGCATGTGGCCATCATTTGACCCAACTTATATAGTAGGGTAAGCTTCAAACCTGTACCCCCTTCCCCTTCCCCATCCACTCCTCCCCATCCACCTTCACCTTTTCCTTGGTAACGTATGTGGTAACTGTTTGACCGATCTAGACAAAATTTGGCAGGTGGCCATCATTCCAAACCTGTGCCCCCTTTCTACCTTCCCTGTGTAACTTATAACCATTTGACCAATCTAGACAAAATTTGGCACATAGCCATCATTTGACCCAACTTAGATAAAAGGGTAGGTTTCAAACCCATACCCCCTTCCCCTTCCCTTTTAAACTTAAGTGGTAACTGCTCGACCAATCTAGACGAAATCTAGCAAGTGGCCATCATTTGACCCAGTTTACATAACAAGGTAGGTTTCAAGACCCGTACCCCTTCCCCATCCCCTTCCCTTTGTAACTTATGTGGTAACCACTTGTCCGATCTAGACAAAATTAAGGGCCAGTGGCCACCATTTGACCCGACTTAGATAACAAGGTAGGTTTCAAAACCATACCCCATTCCTTTTTCCCATCCCCCTCCCCCCTTTCTTTTGTAACTTATGTGGCAACCACTAGACCGAGCTAGACAAAATTTGGCAAGTGGCCATCATTTGACCCAGCTTAGATAATAAGGTAGGTTTCAGACCCGTACCCCTTCCCATTCCCCATCTCTTTGTAACTTATGTGGTAACCACTTGACCAATCTAGACAAAATTTAGCATTTGGCCATCATTTGACCCATCTTAGGTAATAGGGTTGGTTTCAAATTCGTAAACCCTTCCCCTTGCCCTTCCCTTTGTAACTTACATGGTAAATAAACTCTATGGGTTTATCATACCCCATTTCATGTACCCGATACCATAGTAAATATATTATCGAAAATGCTTTTCTTTCCTGTGATTAATAATTCTGCATCAAGGTTTGTGTTTAGGTTTAGTGGGGATTTGTGATTTGTGGTTAAGTTTAGTGAGGGTGTGTTTAGGTTTAGCAGAGGGTGTATTTAGGTTTGGGGGAGGTGTGTTTAGGTTAGTGGGGGTGTTTCAGTTAAGTGGGTGGTGTGCTTAGGTTTAGTGGGGATAAATGGGACAGTCACCACAGTAATATCTGGATAAAATGGACAGTCACTACAGTAATACCTGGATAAATGGGACAGTCAGTAGAGTAATACCTTGATAAAAGGGACAGTCACCACTGTAATATCTTGATAAATGGGACAATCACAACAGTAATACCTGGATAAAAGGGACAGTCAGTACAGAAATACCTGGATAAATGGGACAGTCAATACAGTAATACCTGGATAAATGGGAGAGTCACCACAGTAATATCTTGATAAATGGGACAGTCAGCAAAATAATATTTGGATAAAAGGGTCAGTTAGTAAAGTAATTTATGGGTAAAAGGGACAGTCACCACAGTAATACCTGGATAAATGGGACAGTCAGTACTGTAATATTTGGATAAAAGGGACAGTCAGCACAGTAATTCCTGAATAAAAGAGACAGTCAGTACAAGGAAGTGCAGGAAAATTTTTCTTAGTTCTTCAGAGTTTACCCGGGCAGTGCCGGGTTGGTCAGCTAGTATATATATATATACATGGAGCTAATCAACACATGAGCGCGTGTTTCTCAGAAATAAATTTCTGACTCACATTGGGATCGAGCCCAGGCCTCTCAAATAAAAGGCAAGGGCACTACCAACTAACTTTTCATTTGAGAGACTTAGGTTCGATTCCGGTGTGAGTCAGAAATTATATATAACATATATATATATATATATATATATATATATATATATATATATATATATATATATATATTGATATTTATAATTGAAACGTTAATAATAATGATTGAACCATGCTAAGCTACTGATGGCAGAACCTCCCTATATCCAAATAGAAAATGTATTTTTATTCTAAGATACGAACTGAAATAAAATTGTGATTAACTTCAAAATAATTTAAACTTACAATTAGTTATTTTTTTTTACGTTTGATGGGCTAAACGGTTCTTACCCACATTTAACTGTCTCGTTTATAAAGATTGCCTAAGAACCATTCTCTCTCTTTCTCTCGTAAAGAAAGCTTAAGTACACTTTAATGAAATATGCATCCAAAGTCCTTGTCCGAATTATAGTACTCTCTCTCTCTCTCGTCCTCCTTAATGAATGGAGTACCCACTTCGTAACCGATTTTTCACAGTTGGGGGTGGAGAGAGAGAGAAGAGAGAGAGAGAGAGAGAATGAATCAGTACCTAAAAAAATAAGCTTTATTTGTATTTCCCTTTAAAAATGGCGACTGGACAAAGGGCTAATCAAAGCTTGAAAAGACAGACAGCCGATGCTCAATTGTTCCTAATCGTCCTTCCACACATTCAAAACTGGCTGCGCAAGTGGAATGTCCTCCCAATAAAGCGACTGGTCATCTTTTCAAACAAATGCTGGCGGTTTCCGCGAATTACCTCCAGATCTGAGATGACTTCTAGTGAAAATCTGCAATTCTCTGCCTTCGCTCGAGACAGACCCTCTCCTAGGGAACGCCACATTCCACCCAATTAAATGTGTACCTTGACATGTTTACCACAAGACGCCTTCAATTGTTCCTTTTATTTTTATTTTATTTTATTTTTTTTTTTACGTCGCGGTTGGTATAATAACACTTGTTCTTCTATACCCTTGACCCGCTAACGGTCTTGCAGATAAACGAAGTAATCGGTTATTTTGATTCGTCTTTATAAAAGAAGAAGAAGAAGGATTGCAAAACGCCATTGCGCCTGACTAAAGGGGAATTCCGAGGCAAAAATATATTACAATGAAAGTGTCCGTTCTCTTGTGCGTGCCTGTTTTGAGGAAACCGCAAGTGAGTAGTGAGGTTCCAGTCTCTCTCTCTCTCTCTCATACCATACGGAGCGTGTACGTGTTGAAAGAGAGGTCTCGGAATGGAGTCAGTCCAATATTCACTCACGTATTATCATTAAGATGAAAAACTCATATACACACTTATAATACCACGACAGTCGTCTCACTACCAGGTACTAGTTCACTGCTTTGGTCACCAGAACGACAGTGTGATTTACCAAACCCGGGTTCGAGTCCCGAGCGTAGGCATGAGAGTGACTGGTTTGGTATAAAAGTGAGTCTGAGACAAGTACTATCGTGCACGAAAGTCCGTTCTTAGCTTAGACATCCAGAGAGTGAACACGAATCCACTGACTATGGAACACCGAAGCAGTTGAACAATTAACTAGTGGAAGACCCAACGGATGTCTCACCGTAAGGGCATATGGGAACAGGAAGGAGTGGGAACCAGGTATTTTTCTTGAGTATAGAGTAAAGTCTCCATATTCCAATATCTTTAAGAAAGTGATCGTAATGTTTTTGTTGTTGACGATACTGGGTTTGAGTGTCAAATTTGCAGTTAAGGAAATATGCGAAATACGTATGAGACTAAAAGTATTTAGGAAGTCATTACTCGTGAATTAGTACTTCCTACAGATAATTGTATCTTATCGACAGACATGACAGTCCAAAAGATCGATACAAAATATTTCAGCAACAGTGTTTACAATGGTGTTTTATAATCTGCACTAGCAAATATTTGTGCATGTCCCAATTAAGTCAACTCTTACCAAAGGTACACCTCTTACCACAGGCATGGGTAGCGTCATCCCTAAACCTTTGGCATAGACTGTTATGTTAATTCAGAAATTGTAACGCCATGATATTGTTTGTGGATTAATAGTTTTCATGACAATGGCATTCTACTTAACAATAATCACAATGGGACAGGTAAAAGTTTATTCAATTCACGACGCATTTTCGTTGCTGTAACCTCACACCGCCAAAAACACCGTATACATGCTGTAAAAATCATTCGCTAGTTACGTCTATTAGACTACCACTTACCCAGAAACACACACTTTCTCTCTCTCACCTATCATTTTTTTGTCTGTATCTGTGTGCTCTTATTTATATTTTTTCTCTGCTTCTTTCTTTCTATCTTTTTACTGGATACGAATCAGTTACATTGGTGAAAGTATCTGAATCTTTCGTTTTGTGTTAGTATTTAAAAAAGCTTTACGTAATTTTACGTAAAAACTGGCATTCGGTTGTTATCACCCATATCGCCCACCTTCACTGTGGATGTTGGCCCAATCACGCAGCATAACTAAATATAATAGATATATTTCCTCCTGGATTTGAGGCTAAACTGTATCCGGTTGCAAAGCTTTGCTAAAGGACATAATGAGGTTGCAGCAGTGCAACTACCTCAGGTCACCCCTTGGGAAGGTGTAGTACCTGTAAACCTCACTGCTAGGGTGCAGCTCCCACTGCCTTGTGGATAAACTTTTAGTTAAAGGCTAAGGAGAAAACTCCCAATTTAAAACCCCTACTGCCTTGTATGGTCAGCCTTTTTAGGTAAAGGCTAGGTCTATGGCTTATAACCATAGCATGGAAGAGAACTGGAGACCTCACCATATAACCTCAAGAATAATCATGGCTACGTCACAAAGAAGATTACAGATGAACGGCGTTAGTGGGAACTATGTCAGAATGGATGATATGGTTGTCTCGCCTGGTCAAACTAGTCATGTGGTGCAGGTGGCATTTGACCGTCATCAAGCTACTGCCCCAAAAAGAAAAAGAAAGAAATGTAATAACAACCCAAAGACAACAGAAAACAAGGAAAATAAGGATAGCTACTTGGAATGTTAGAACATTATATCAGGCTGGAAAGAAAATGAATGTAGAGAGAAATGGAAAGAATGAAGCTACAAGTATTAGGGCTTAGTGAGGTTAGATGGCCAGGAGTGGGATGTTCTCCAACTTCAACAGGAGGAACCTTCATATACTCAGGAGGCCAGAGTGCTGAGAGAGGTGTTGGTGTGATTCTAGACAAATCTGTGAAACCATGTTTGATAGGCTATTGGGCTGTATCTGACAGGATTTTGTTGGTGCGTATAAAAGCCACACCATTCAATATATGCATAATACAAGTATATGCACCTACATCTGAACATGATGAAGAGGATGTTGATCAATTTTATCTAGAGTTAAATCAGGCAAGAGAGCAGTGCAAAGAGCATGAAGTAATTATGGTTATTGGTGACCTCAATGCGAAGGTGGGACAAGGAAAGAACAGCGGATATTGTTGGGCCTTTTGGATTAGGTAGAAGAAATGAGAGAGAAACAGATTTGTAGACTGGTGCTTAGAGAGAGAACAGATTATATCAAACACCTGGTTTAAGCACCACCCAAGACCTCTCTGGACATGGAAAAGCCCTGGTGACAGAGTTAGAAACCAAAAGACTTTCTAACCATCAATAAAAGATTTAGGAACTCTGTCAAGCAAGTGAAAACCTACCCAGGAGCCGATTGTAATAGTGACCATGTACCAGTTGTAGCAACAGTGATGGTGAAGTTGAAAAATCAGAGGAAGAGTACACCTAAATCAAAGAGGCAACTGAAATTATTGAAAACAGAGGAAATGAAGAACCAATATAATATAATTGTAAGAAATAGATATGACCAGCTTAGGAGGAAGGCCCAGTGCTCCAACATCCTCAGCAAAAAGTGGCAAAATATGGAAAATGCAATAAGAGAAGGTAATGAAATAATACCATCAACAGAAAGGAGAGCTCGGAGAGAATGGATGACAGAAGATATCTTGATAATGATGGATGAAAGAAGGCTACAGAAGGGTAAAAATGAAGATAGATATAGAACTCTGGATAGAACTATTAAGAGGGAATGCACAAGGGCAAAGGAGAAATGGATGGATGAGATTTGTGAGGAGGTAGAAGATTTGGATAAAGGGATGAACGGAGAAAGTATGATAAGGTGAAAGAAATTACTTTTAAAAAGAAGAGAAGTATCAGCACTGGTATCAAAAAGCGGATGGAACCATAGTAATGGAGTCAAAAGAAATATGGGAAAGATGGACGGAATATATTGGAGAATGTCTGATGATGATAGAATAGAACATCTAGACTTCAATGACAACGGAGAAAAAGGACCAAGTATAATCAGATCAGAGATAGAGGCATCTTTAAAACAAATGAAAAGCGATAAAGCAACAGGTGATGATGGAATAGCAGCAGAGATGTTGGTAGCTCTGGGAGAATACATCATTGATATATTATTGGAAATAGTGGAAGGAATATATGAAGATGGAGAGCCTGCAACACAGATGTACACATCAACATTTATCACAATGCCAAAAATACCAGGAACACTTGAGTGCAATAAACACCGGACTATCAGTATCATGAGTCAGATCACAAAAAATAATATTAAGGATTGTTTTGAATAGAATAAGAAATAAGATACTCCCAGAGATTGGCAATGAACAGTGTGGTTTTTATGAGAGATAAAGGGACAAGAAATGCAATTTTTATTTTGAGAATGTTGATGGAGAGAGCAATAGAAGTGAAAAAGATCTATATATTTGTTTTGTTGACTATGAAAAGGCTTTTGATCGGGTTAGACATGTAGACCTTATAAGGATATTGGAACAGATAAATATCGATGGGAAAGATCTAAGATTGATAAAGAATTTATATTGGAATCAAGAGGCATCAGTGAAAAGTAGAAAATGACGAATCAGAGACTCGGCACATCAAGAGAGGTGTAAGACAGGGTTGTGTGTTATCACCTGATCTCTTCAATTTATATAGTGAAATGATAATGAGAGATCTCAGAGATATGGAAGGAATTAAGGTTGGAGGAGTCAATATTAATAATATCAGATATTCTGATGATACAGCACTTGTTGCAGACTCTCATGATAAACTTCAAGCTTTAGTCAGTACTTTACACGAGTCAAGCAGAGAAAGAGGTCTGTCAATAAATATTAAGAAAACAGAAGTTATGGTTATCTCCAAGATGAAATCCCCAAGAACAGATATAAGAATTAATGCTGAAACAGTTAAACAAACCGGTAGTTTTAATTATTTAGGATGCACTGTCACAAGTGATGGAAAATGCGAAAAAAGAGATCAGGAAGAGAATATCCATGGCAAAAGATGCATTTGGTAAGATAAAGAGATTAGTCACCAACTCAAAAATATCGATGAATCTTAGGAGAAAGATTTGTCAGAAATGCTGTTTGGTCTGTATTGTTGTATGGCTGTGAAACTTGGACCTTGAGGAAGGCAGATGAGGAGAGGTTACAGGCTGCAGAAATGTGTGGTTTTGGAGAAGGATGCTGAAAATATCATGGACAGAAAGGAAAACTAATGAGCAGGTATTAGAAGTAGGCATTGAGAGAACTTTTGGCTTCAGTGAGGTAGACAAATACGGTTTGTGGGTCACATAATTGAGAAGACAAGAACTAGAACATCTCTCTCTCACTGGTAAAATCAATGAAGTCGGCCAAGAGGGGAAGACCTGAACAAAAATATATGGATGGATTGGTGAGAATGACTGGAGGAAGAATGTCTGCAGCTCAGTTGCTGCAGAGCCGGAAAATAGAGGTGGCGAGGCCATGATTGCCGACGTCCTTGGGGATATGGGACCTGGATGATGATGATGATGATGAATTTTTACATAAAGAGGATGCACCAGCAGCAGTTTGTGGTTACTACCTCAATAATGTAAATGAACTGAAAATTTTGCTAATTTGCTGCTATAAATGTTAGGTTTTTTTAATAAGAGGTGGCTTGTAGATTTAGAAAACCACCGAAAACACTGTAACTGAAATGTTTTGTATCGATCTTGTGGACAGTCATGTCTGTTGATAAGATACGATAACCTATAGGAAACACTAATTCATGAATACTGACTTCCCAAGCACTTTTATATTCATATTTATTTCGCATATTTCCTTAACTGCACATTTTACACTCAAACCCAGTATCGTCATCAACAAAAACTTTGCGGTCACTTTCTATTCGATATTAGAATATGGAGGCTTTACCCTATGCTCAAGAAAAATACCTGCTTCCCACTCCTCCTTCCTGTTCCCCTATGCCCTAGCGGTGCGACATCTTGTTCAACTGCTTCGGTGTTTCATAGTCAGTGGATTCGTGTTCACTCTCTGGATGGCTAAAGGAGCTGACTTTTGTGCACGATAGTACCTCAGTGGGTGTTCAATACTATCATGAATAGAGTG
Organism: Macrobrachium rosenbergii; assembly: GCF_040412425.1. Classification (NCBI taxonomy): domain Eukaryota; kingdom Metazoa; phylum Arthropoda; class Malacostraca; order Decapoda; family Palaemonidae; genus Macrobrachium; species Macrobrachium rosenbergii. The sequence goes on along the minus strand of NC_089796.1, from coordinate 66,193,580 downwards.
GTGTCAGAAGTTAGAGAAAGGACAGTAGAATGAAAGATGAAGGCTCAACGTGTGTAGGAAGTCGTTATATGATGCTGTTGAGCCTCTGTGTGGCTGCATAAAGATGGTTTGTTTACTGTATATGTACAGTATATGTATAAGTGCTTTCACATCATCAACAGGCCTCTCTACAAATGGTTGCTTATTTCTCTTCACAGTTGGAATGCTAAGAGGATCTTCGATTTCCCTTATCGTTTCTGAAGCTTTGAACAGAAACTAGCATTCGACTCGACCAGCCAAAGTCCTGTTTATATAATTTTCTTAACACTCCGGTAGATTTACATCCTGTCCTTTATCTACATGTTAAGTTCCTGTTTACGTTGATAGTACTTCCCATTGTGCTTTTTTTCATGTTCTGTTCGTCTTCTGGCATAAGAAGTCAGTTTTAAAGCACGTTCTCATGTTTATCAACTCAGGCTTAGATGGCGTAGCTGAGTTGGTCATAAATGAGCAAGCTCAGTGCTCTAAAAGAAAAAAAAAGACATGTGGTTGCCTGCATCACAGGACTTTACAAATGAAATCTATTACCGATATGCACGAATAGCTGTCGTTCTTTCATGTCTGATTTTTTTTTTTGATCAGCAAAATAAAAACGTTTAAATATAACAGTCATGTCGCAATTCAGCTAAGCTTTTAAATTCGATGCGAAGGCTACATAAACCTCTCCAGGTAGTTTAACGGCACGCGGCTTCGACAACACACCAGAAATTCCTCTTGTAAATGAGTCATGCCATTTGGATTTTGAAGAGTTTGGCTAGCTTAATCTAAGATAATGACTGGGCCTATAATGTCAGTTGCTGTTTATAGATTCTCCGAACAACTTTTTCTATGTCACAGGTGACTCAAACACTATTTAATCCGGTAAACTCTATGTGAACACGCTCGAAGGATTAGGAGTATAGTCGGTGCTACTTTGGCTTGTTGTCTATGCGTCACCTACCCCGAGGTGCTAGTACTAAACACCGTATGGTAAATGCAAAGTAGATGGCCGCACGAAGATATCGTTTATTAATATAATAATTAGTCGACCACACGATATAGAAATGGGTGTATACTCGTATAATACTTTGATCCCTGAGGGATAGTACTAAACACCGCGTCCCAACGAGCTTCCGCCATGTTTAAGCACTAGCACCTCGGAGTAGGTGACGCTTAGATAACAAGCCAAAGTAGTACCGTAAAGTCTTCATATCATCCTGTCATTACCATCAATTGGCTTTTATTCCTGGCAAACTTGAATGCTCAAAAAGTAGTAATTTATTTTACAGTTGTTCAAAAAGATCAGGTTTATCTTTAAGGCTTGCTTCTTCGCTTAACTTTTGATTTGATCCGCGTCCTGTTGTGTGTAGACCCAGGCCTAATATACGTTTTGTGTCAATTGAATGGCAATACTTTACCCTGTGGCCTTTCCCACACATCTGGCTTAAAATTCTCCAGAATTTTCTGTCCATATTCCTGGTATTTGAAGCATTGCATTACAAGGATGTGTCACAGACACTGCAACACTTTTCAGCACTCAATGGGTACACATGGCTTTTCGTTGCGCATTCCCATATTTCTTCTTGTCTGCGGCAGACATGTTTTCTCCCTTTGCAACGTTTCTGAAAGAATTTGCAACCTTTACCAGATCTTTTATACATTCCTTATCTTCTTCCTCATCTTCTAGGACATTTGCTGTCACGACCTCTGGGTTGTTTTTACCTCTGAATCAGCTGAAATCTTTATTTAACGAGTTTTATCCTTTTTTGACAACCTTGTAACTTCGCATCTCTCAGGAATGACTCTGCAATCTCGATCGGATTTCTCTGTGGGCTATGACGTGCGTCTCAAGACATTGGCATCCATTATTGTCCATTACGTTGTTGTCACTTGTGAATAAAACATTATAAGAAGATATCGAGACGATTAGAAACAGAACAAACCAGGGATACTGATTTTGAATGGTTGCAAATAAAAGGTGATTATATTCAGTGTCTGGGGGAAATAAGGCAATAAAATTTCGATGATGGGAGTTTATTCTTGAACACGAGCACGATGTATCAGCAGTGACTGAGACGTGGGTGGGTTAATACGACTTGCTAAAATCCTCGAAATGAAAACACGGACACACTCTGTTATGTCCCTTGGACAGAGGGGGGAAGAGAGAGAGGGGAGGAGGAGTGAAACTATTTTTAACCCACTTTCTACAACTTAATGGAGGAGGTGATTATGCTTGGGTGTTTTGAGAGTTTGTAGTGGTATATTGCCATCCCCCTCTTACCCCAGGGCACCTAAGGACTAACTTGTTTCTGGGAGGTTTCAGGTCATACTTAAAAGTAGTTAAAAGCGCAAAAGTTATCTTTATCCGTAGGGATTTTAATTTTGGTCTGAGAATGCCAACAGCCATCCTTGTAGGCGGGCAGTGCCATCAGTACACCTCACGCGATACACTGTAGACATTACTTTTGCTTCATTGTAGAGTCCCTTCGGCCCTAGCTGCAACCCCTTTCATTCATTTTACTATACCTTTGTTCTTATTCTCTTTCCGGCTTATACTGACAATTGTTTCATAGTGCATTTGCGAGGTTTTCATTCTGTTACACTTTTAAAACCTCTGTACTCTCAATTTCCCTTTCAGCGCTGAAAGACCTTATAGGGCCCAGGGCTTGGCCTTTGGACCAAGTTTTATATTCCATTCCATTCCATTCCCGTTTTCTGAACTCTTCTGAAATTAGCCAAGTCGCCATACGAAATTATTATTATTATTATTATTATTATTATTATTATTATTATTATTATTATTATTATTATTATTATTATTATTCAGAGGATAAACCCTATTCATATGGAACAAGCCCGCCATAGAGGCCACTGACTTGAAATTCAAGCTTCCAAAGAGTAATACAGTGTCCATTCGGTAGAATTAACAAAAGGTAATGGGGAAACAGAGAAAGAAGAGATATCAGTTATTAGAAAAGAACAAAAATAAGTTTAAACATTATTGAAAAAATAGATAAGAAATGTAAGTAAATTATACGATACAAGGAGCATGAAACACGGCCGGGCGTCATTGCAGTAATCCTTTCCCGTGAGGCTCGCCACCTTTTCCAACTAATTCTCCTTTTTTCAACCAATTCTCCTTTTCCAGCTAATTCTCCAGCAATCTCTAATCTCATTCCTTTGTGGAGGACAGCTAGACAACAATGAATTCCCAGCATTTGTCCTTGGAAGGGTCGAATTCGTAGGCCGATTGTCATCTCTTCTCGAAATCTTTCAAATACCTTTTTCTCTCTATTTCTAAGTGGGATTTGTGCCATGTTTGTGGGAGGTGCTGCTGCGTTCTTTAATGCTGGGATTTTGGTGCTCTGCGTTTTTTTGTACGCAAAAGCTTTCTCTATATCTCTCTCTCTCTCCCTCTCCCTCGGTGCTGTGACGTAAGGTGCTTGGTGGACCTTTGCAAAATAAAAGGCTGGGGATTGCGTCGAATAGGTCTAGGGTACATGTTATCCTCAGCACTCTTACTTGTAGATCTCTCTCTCTCTCTCTCTCTCTCTCGATTCGATGTCTCGTTTGGTAGGTCTAAAATTACTTTGTTGACAGATTGCTGAAGCGTGTTGGTGCTACAAAATTCTCTCTCTGTATATATATATATATATATATATATATATATATATATATATATATATATATATATATATATAATCAAGCTTCAAACGTCCTTTAATATCTAATTCGCTCTGCCTCCAGAGTAATATATTTTCATATATGTTACCGAAAGGAATTTTAGTTGATAATAAGTCCACCGTCCCGTGGGTCGAACCAGCGACGGACGAGGAATCAGGACTACAGTGACACTAACCATTCGGCCACAAAGAGGTATAAAGTGAATACCATCTCCATCAACCCACCCGTCGAACTCAGGTGTTTTGCGTTTGGAGACGATATCACCCACCTCTGCCATGTTGACCGTATGAGTGCGTTTGTCGCACGTAGCCATATTATGACTATTTATCCACATCACCGTGATTGTATATGAATCACGGTGATGTGATAAATAGTCATTTCTATATATAATATATATATATATATATATATATATATATATATTATATATATATATATATATATATATATATATATATATATATATATATATATGGTATGTATAATAGAACCTTGCCTCACCAACGAGTTCTAAAAGACAATAGATTGAATCCTATCGTTGCTCCGTTTTACCTGAAAAGTGGATAATGTACCTGATAGTTATTTGACTGTAGAGGGTTGCCATGAATCAGAAAAAGGTAAGACAATATGCCTTCGGAGGAATGACTTCAGAGGGTGCTAACATTTAAGTTTTCATCGTCTTTTTTTTGGGTGGGGCCGCTAGCCCCGCACTCTTCTCAATCATAGCTGCAACCTATCACAGCTATGTATATGTACAGTATATATATTTATATATATGTATATGTATATATGCACACACACACACACACACACACACACACACACACACACATATATATATATATATATATATATATATATATATATGTGTGTGTGTGTGTGTGTGTGTGTGTGTGTGTGTGTGTGTGTGTGTGTGTGTGTGGCAATCCCGTACAACCCTCTCCTTTAACCTTTGGCCTGAGCTGCAGGAAATGGCGTAGATTAAGCTGGTCACAGATCACCACCCCCATCCCCCCCAAAAAATCTGGAGCATCCTTTTTATTAATTCACAACTTTCACACTTCCCCGAAGCAATTTGCAACTTGCAACTTAGTTCTTTACGAAATCGCCTGGGGAATGTCCGCAAGAAATGCGGAACTGGTGTGGATACCAAATGACGAAATCTAGGGGGCGAGAATTCGTCTTTTTTTATTTTATTATTTAGTTTTTTTTTTATTGCTGGTTTAAGAGGATAAAGAGGTCGTTCTGAATTGATGGATATGAGTGAAGAGGAATTTGAAACAATGGATGTACATAAATCATCTTGGAATACACACACACACACATACATATACATATACTGTACAAATTGACCATCTTTATATTTATATATAAATATATATACATATAAATATACATATATATATATATGTGTGTGTGTGTACACACACATAATAACCTACTGGTCACTTTTTACTATGTAACTGTAATACTCATAGTGCCCTCTTACCTGAAATATGTAGTAAGTAAATGCCATTTAAGGTTGATAATTCATTGAGGTAATTTTGGATTGTTTTCTTATTTAGGAGGAACACGGTTGCTTGCCACATGGCCTTTTCCACCGTGGGTGCTACCTACCACAGGCTACTGACTACCAGGTACATCATTCACAGCTCAGAACATCGGTGACAGAATGACTTTTATACGAAACTGGTTTAATCGTTTCTCACCCTAAGGATTGAACTTGAGTCTCTAAATGGTGAAATGAGTTTAATAACCATTGGACCACGAGTCTAATAATACTATTATTGTTATTAAATCTCATCTTTACGGTCAAATATGACGATAATATGAGTCGAAATGGTATGTCTTATCCCAGGAGAGAGAGAGAGAGAGTGAGTTTATTCAGATGTGTTCCATTACTCATTAGCCCTTGTTTTTGTGCGTAGATTCAGACCTTAATTGCTTAGAGGAAGCGGAAGTTACGCAGCCAAAAAGGTCACAGGGTGTGATGTTCATGCAGGTGTCTAATCGTTATAGGGCTACATTAGTGAATTAAGTCCTAATGTGTACGCACGCCCGGGAATAACCTTCCTTACAAGAAGAAGAAGAAGAAGAAGAAAGAATTCCATTTGGTAAACAACTTTTCCAGAGGTCTTCCTCTTGATATGAATAAGAGTTTTTTAAAAAAGTGTACTAACTTTTTTTATATAGAGTAAATTAACTGTTATTGCGTTATAAAATCATAATGGAAAACGTGTTTCCAAAATATCAATTACGGGAACAAAAGAAATCTGTACAACTCAAAAAATTAATCCCAACATTAAACATCTATTTCTACTTCCAAACGCCGGTTAAGAAATCCCACCTGTCACATTTGTACCAGCTCTATTGTGCTGACATGATTCTTTTCCTCGAAAAGTTTCAAACGAACTGCAGCTGAGTTTCGTAGTCGGAGAACTGGGCAATCTTGCAACGGTTTCCAAACAATTGGCAGTTTCGCAGACGAGGGGTAATGGGCAATGGACAATTCCACCTGCCATGATTAGGCACTACACACTCTTCAACTATGCTGGCATTCTTTTCCCGGAGAAGTTACAAAAGAACGGGTAAATCTGGCAACGGTTTCCAAACAATTTTGCAATGGGCAATAAGGGATATATAAGCCTAGCCAGCGCTGGTATACCAGGAACAGAGAAGATAGAGACACCCCACCGCCACCCTCCACCCAACCGTATAAGATCCCGTAATATCTATTTGAAGTTCAGTCTGTGTTGGTCACTGGATCAGTGAACACCTCCGGGTGTAGTAGCGACGTTTAACGTTCTCGTTCACATGTGCGAGTGTGTTTGTTTGTGTTTGTGAGTAAGTGCCCAGCAAAGTGTTTCTTTGTTGACTTCTGACACAGACAACAACGAGGAGTGTAAACACTTGACAACTCAGGTCAACGTTTTCAAGTATACTGTAGGTATATACATTGTGCTTCGACATGATTATATATATGTATATATATATATATATATATATATATATATATATATATATATATATATATATATATATATATATATATATATTATGTGATTAATAGAAGAAACGTGCTGACCAGAAACAGATAGTTCAATATATATATATATATATATATATATATATATATATATATATATATATATATATATATATATATATATATATATATATATGAGTTGATTAGGAAACGTGCTGATACCGAAACGAATGGTTCAGTCTTTAATTTACATGCTGAAGCAGAACTTTAAAGACGTTTTGGCAAATGCCTGTAGTTAAAAGCTTTGAACCTTTCAGTATGTTTTATTTATATTTTTTTATTTACTTATTTATACTAGCATTCAGTGCTGGGTCGTGACATTCGATAAAAAGTTTAGCGGATTTTTTTTCATAAGATTGAATACGCCTCTCTCTCTCTCTCTCTCTCTCTCTCTCTCTCTCTCTCTCTCTCTCTCTCTCTCTCTCTCTCTCTCTCTCTCGTGCGATTAGGCTAGCGCTTATCGTAACTAGTTTCTTGTACAAGTATACATTACAGGACATGTGTAGTTTGGTATACCTAATAGGCCTAAGCCTATATGTTACACGCTCTCTCTCTCACAGTACTGAACCCGCATTTCACATCCCACAGAAACAAATCATGACTAATCCTCGTCCTCTTCCTCTGAGAAACCGATAGTGAAACTAAGCGAATGTCAGGTGCTTAATTTCTATGTTAACATTCCCAGAAGATTGTAAGGTAGGCCTATGGACAAGTGTTTCACTCCCATTTGACGGTGGTTTGTCGTAAATACCATTGCTAGGAAGGACATTGCCTCTTCTGAAAATTGAGTAATAGATTCTGAAGTCTGTTAAAACGAGTATTTACTTAAATGGCAAATAGCACGAACAATAGCTGTGTCACATTATATGTAAATTTGCAGTAAATGCACACAACCAAACCCGCTTCGGAAGCGGCTCTTCCAAATTTATAACTTGAGGGTTGGTAAGTCAAAGGCATTATTATTAATTTGGAAATCCATTCGAGTATCCACATTATCAAAGACATCACACAGGGATTTCAGACAGTGTAGTAAGTAAAGACATTTACTCGAAACATAAGCCTATTGCAAATCGTAAACTGCAGGTCTCAAAATTCATGGAAAAAAAATTAAGTCGTTTATTTCCCGAAGTTATGAGGAAGCTTTCGTGACGTAGCCTATTGCCTCTTCTACTTGATCATCAGTGCTCAGAAAATATAGTCTTTTAATTACAGTATTTTTTAATTAATGATGGCCGAATTTTATTTACCGTAGCTTAGTTCAGGCCAAAGTCATATCTTTGTTACAAATTATCTTCATAATATAACTAAATAAAGCATAGTCGTCTAGGTTTGAATTTGATTATTTAATCAAGAAGATTAAAAAACTAGTTCATATAATGACAGATTTATTCATCGAGTTACCAAATCTTCGTTGAACTGCCCTGTAAAACAAATAACACGCACTTGGCCACGAAAGAGTAAAGAAAAAAAAACCCTTTTACAAATTACTCAGATTAAAGCATTTTTGTAAATTTAGTAGGTCAAGATATTTTTTCTCTCGAATTCGTTGTGTGAGGGAGACCCTGCTTCACTCGACAATGCACAATGCCTGGTATTTGCCAAATGGCGTTTTATCATCCCATGATCGATTATATCCTCGTTTTAAAAGCTTTAAAAGCCGGCCTCCGACCAAGTGGGTTTCACAGCTGCTGGTATAGGTCCACTCGCTGATGGATTTGGGCACCCAGTCAACAGATTACAAGAGAGAAAGAGAGAATGCTACCACAGCGGGAATGGGTCAAAATGACAAGCTGCTCCAGCACATGTGCAAACTCACTCGCCTCCCCCTTTCCCTTACTCCAACCCCCATCCTCAACGTAATCTGTCTGTTTCAGACTTTGAATCTTTTCAAGCAATGCAATTCCCAAGTACGTAAGTTTCGTTTGGTCCGTTTTGTGGACGATTTAGTTGAAACAGGGAACGGCTTTGTCTTTTTTTTTTGTCATCATTCACCGCAAGTTTGTTTGTGTGTGTATATGTCTGTGTGAAATAAATAACTCGCCTCCATTAAAAAAAGAAGACTCGTCCTTGAACAATTAGGAGTGCGTTCGGGGGCATTTCGAAACCTATAATTCACGACTAACCGCTTGCATAATGTCGGATGCAATTACGTAATAAAAAGACCGTACCCATGGACTGAATAGGGATGGGCCTGCAGGCTAAAGAATGACCAGAGGAAAGGGCAGATATGAGACATTAATTTTATACGGCTCTATGTAGGACGGCGGGTTGTTGTCGTATGGTCATTGTGAAATCTGGAGCGCTGTAACGTCATTACTAGTCGCCCCGGATCTTCTCTGAAATAACGTCTAGGAATTTATGACTGATGTGTGGATTATATTCAGGGAAGTAATAATGACAATAAAAAAGTTTTCTTTCATTAACCACTAAGGTGTTGTTCCACTATTCAGCCACAGTTCGTGGATTTCGCCGAGGAAGGAGTGGGAGTATGAACACTTGAAAGATAATTGGCCTTGTTGATCTAAATCCATCATCATATCATGTTGCTCAATGGGGGGTGTGAGTTAAGTCATCAGGTCGTTTTACAAAGGCGGCAGATGGATACTTTTTATGTTTTTTATTCATTTTTTATGAATAACTTTGCTGATTGTCTAGGCACTTTAGGATTAGTCAACCGGTTCAGATAAACTGACCAACCCTCTTCCTTCAAAAAAAAAAAAAAATAGAATAACAAACCATAAAGAGTTTATTCAAAGAAAACATACGTCTGGTCATAATACCGGCCTATTGCTATTTGTCAGTAATAACAACACAGTGTGCTAGGTAAGGGTGAGTAGTCCATTTACTCTGGGAACGAGGCTAAGTTAACGTTTTATTAAAGTTGATAAAGATAAATGGGACTGTCAACTGCCATCAAAAGACTTTAATTTCATTTCAACAATTTAATTTAATTTTGCGCTTTTATATATTTCCTCTGCTTTTGGATTCACTTCTTCCTGATGATGACGGCTTTGACTAATTTCGAATTGGCCGACGAGAAGCTAGGCGTAGTCCACATCCATTAAGCCTTAGGCTGATGTAAACATGAAATCTCAAGGAAGTGTTTGTTCTCTCTCTCTCTCTCTCTCTCTCTCTCTCTCTCTCTCTCTCTCTCTCTCTCTCTCTCTCTCGTACAAGTAACAGAAACTAGACCAGGATATTCGTGCACACATATTGTGCAAATGTTGACCTCGAATCCAGCCAAACGGCACGGCCAAGGTCATAAAGCGAATAGGTCGGAAAAATTACCCAACAGTTTAGCTTGTCTGTTCCAGCCTTCGAGAGAGGCCAAAGGAAACGCTTCAATATTTTTCTTGTGTGGAAACAAAACTAATATATCAAAAAGAAGTGTAGTGTTGCTGTAAGGTTTCTGTTAGTACTATGGTTTTATAGCATAGCTATTGTCTCTTGTGTTTACTTCTGCCATAAACCAACGTTTTTAACTATCCCATAAAGCAGTGCTTAGTTCTACCAATAGTCTTTTTATTCCGCACACTTAGGCCTAGTTGTGGGATGGTCTTACCCTCAGCACAATGGATTTGAAAACGGAACATAAGGTAGTTTTGACTAGATAATTCACAGCCATTCATTCCATCCACCGAGTTTGTGAGAGAATTACACACACACACACACACACACACACACACACACACATATATATATATATATATATATATATAATATATATATATATATATATATATATATATATATATATATATGTAGACGTTCTGCATTGTGAGGAAGCATATTTTCTTAGTTTTTAGTGGAATTTGTCTTGTGAGCTGGGGTAATTCTGTCCGTAACTACGTTAGTTTGTCTGTCACCTGTAATCTAAGAAAGTAACCTGGAAGATCAGTATGAAATATGATAACCATTCAGAAAATAGCGCCTGTGGTAAATGTTGACCTAGACTCGGATCATTGTCTTCCAAAGAGTCATCCCGTGAAAACTGAGATCATTTGTGTTTGTTTTTTGTCATATTATTCAGCAAAAAAAAAAAAAAAAAAAAAATTAACTGCATGTTGCATTTATTTTTTAATCGTGGTCACAGCTGACCCTATTTCCCAGAGTGCTTATATTGTATTTTTTTAAACTCCCTAATCTGTTTAACTGTAAACGTTTTAATTTCACTTTTACATGCGTCTGGATTAAATGGGCTCGCATTAGGCTAAAAACTCACCGGGATAATAATTATTCTGTACTTGTCGCGTTTGCTGTGAAATCAAGGTGTGAGGGTCACGACCCTTGTAGTTTGCACAAGTCTGTGGAACTTGGGTGTTTTTTTTTACCTAAGTTTTTGCTATTTGATGAAAACTGCGTATATTTTTTTAAAAATCCAGTGACGTATTTTATAACTTTATATGATTCATGTATATATTTATCATTTTCGTGCCGAGTTTATATTTATTTTTATCGATATTTCATGTTCAGAGTAGATGACTTTTGATTTGTGACGTCATAATAACATGAACAACTTCATTGAAGATGAAAAGAATATCGTCAGTCTTTGAAAGTTTAGAATGTCTTGTGGTGTCTAATATCGTGGTCTTGTTAGATGATTATCTCTTCTCTCTCTCTCGGACTCTTTCTCAGCACCTGTCAGTAATGCCAAGTGTATTTCTAATTCGTAATTGAATATACAAAGATATAAGTAGACAATTCATGTTTAATAATCCTATAATGCCTCTTGAATTTGGATATTTGATACAGTTGTTCTGCTTTTATTTATGAAGAACAATAATTACACAATTATATATATATATATATATATATATATATATATATATATATATATATATATATATATATATATATATATATATATATATATAAAAAGTAACTTTCAAGGAGTTTCTTATGCCTGAACAGCAGAAAAAAGCGGTAACTTTTTAGAGGAGATTTTTTTGTAATGCAGGAGTTTTATGACAGAGGGGAAATTACATCTGTAAGTGTTGAACTTGATCTGTTTCTCGTACTAATATTCTCTCTCTTTGCGAGGTCTCATCCAATGTTGAATGAACAAAGTAACAAGTACAATTAAATAATGCTGACAGTTTGTATTAATGAAAATAAAATTTGTTCTCACACTTGACTAAACTGACATGCCGCCTTCGGGCAGTCTTGTTGTCAAAAGCCAGCCTAATGTAATCCAACCAACCTTTTATGAAGGTTTAGTTCGTATTCATAGACATTTTGAATATACTGTAAATGTAATCTGTATGGAAAAAGTTCGTATTTGGGCAACGAGATTAAAATTATGTAGTGTATGTACTTTTTGTTATTTGTGATTTTTTTGTATAAAGGGATGAAATTATTTATTGTAGGATATTTATTTGTCCTTAATTTAAACCTTTGTATCACCTTACATTGTTCAAAATAAACTGGGCATTACAGTCAAATGTTGAATGTCCTAACAATCAAAATGACAATATTAATGCATTTTATTAGAGCTCCCTCTAATTGCGGAAGCTTGATGTATTTTTTTCGACTGGGAAAATATTATTATTATTATTATTATTATGTATTGTGTGTGTGTGTATTATTGTGTATTATTATTCAAAATATGAACCCCATTCATATGGAACAAGCTCAACGGGGGCCATTGACTTGAAATAGAAGCTTCCAAAAATCATTTGAAACAAGTAACAGAAAGCAATAGAACAGAAAGAAGAGATCAGGTATTTAAAAAAATGAATTAACAATTAAATAAATAGATAAAAATGTAAGTAAATTATCAAAATACAAGGAGACCTGGTTGAGGGTAGTACTGCATTTCATCTTCGTTTGAACTTTTGAGGTTCCAATTGCGCAATATTCTCAGGGAGACTGCAGATTGTTCTGCAGTCCGACGGTGTGAGGGGTAAGGGAAATACTGATGGGAAAAACGCAGAGCCTGATTCCTCTCCACTTTTGGGCGATCCTTGCGGCTAAGCCTAATTATAACAACCTTCCCTCTGTCCTGAGACCTATGGGCTGTGGGCCAGTTGTTCCATGTTGCCTAGGTAGTGTTCTGAAAGGCATCAAAGTCAAACAAAAACGAGTTTGCCCCGACTTCCTGCCTGGACGTGGTGGTACTTCTTCTTCTGCCACGGCCTCGCCATTCAATGACATCATTATGGCGTGGGTGGGTCCTGAAGCATTACATTTGATCGAGCCCCTATCCGGTAGCACGTTAGTCAGGTATGGGGTTTCGCTTGCAAGGTTGGAGGGGATTTGTTTGTTTCAGTAATCCACCAGCCGCCTCGCTTCGCCCAGAAACAGCTTATTGGTGACTTTGTCATATAGGCTTATTGATGCATTGCCGCTCCTGTGCTTAGGTTTATAATAAAACAAGATTAAAACTGTATTTTCGTTTCCGAGTTTAAAAGCCGGAAGTTTGTTCATTCCAGTGCTGGAATTCTCTGTCTAAAACTTCTTGTAGACACCGTTGGTATTTCTGATACATTTCCTGTACGTTTTCTGTTCAGCTGTATTGGAACAATGTCAGAAGATTTTCTTCCATTAATGAAAAAGCCTGTGTAGCAGCAGACTGTGTGACTTACGGAGTGTTTTTTCTGTCCCACAATGTAGGTCAGTGCTGGCGATGCAACACCCCAAGGTTAAGATATTAACAGGCTACCCACAAACAGCTCGAACTTCACAATAGCCCAGTTTTTGGTAGGGCGTTGTGTTGGCTTGATGTTTCTTTGTTCCTCCGCAAGAAAAAAAAATTAAAAATAAAAAAAACTAATGACATGGACTGACTAGATAGAAACGTCAGTTGTGCAGGCTGATGATCGTTTATGTATAGCCTACATATATATTCTCAATAGCATCGAGACTTCATATTCCTGCGTCCCAAGTGCTAGAGTTTGTCGTAGAGTTATGGACGCATGTGCAACGGAATAATGAGAAGGAATTATGGGCGGAGCAGCCAGTTGAACGAGATTATACTTTCCATTGTTAGCACCCAGGGTCAAACGAAGATGAGAAGGAAAGAAAGAAAAGTAAGTTGTAAATGGACAATGAAGTCGATGCTACTTCGTTTTTAGGCGTCCAAGATATAAATATTGTCATTTTCATAAAAGATCGTTATGCTTTTAACGGAACTATAATTGAATCATGTTAAAAAAAATAGGTTCCACTATTAAAGTTTGTGTATAGATAATAATTATAAGGTTCCAGGAAAGAGAACGCTTACTTGTATAAGGCCAGCGCTAGCCAGAACCAACGAAAACTAGGCCTCTAGTGAATTTTATCACATTCAGTTGCTATATTTTAATGTGACCATTTAACCATAGTTCTTCAGCCTTGAGTTGTGTTTTAGCTAACGTAGGCCTGTGATTGCCTTTTTTGTCAGCTCTTATTGTTCAAAACCACTTGGCTTTATAATAATAGTAAATATCTCGGCTAATGTTCTCCCCCAGGTGTCATTACACAGGCACACTTATTCACAAGAGGAGATAGCGTAAAAATGCCGAGTACCCCAACTGACAGCTGTAGTATGAGATTTAACGAGGCGTGATGGGAGAACAATTAGCCTATTCTAATTTGTCGAGCACGTGTTTCAAGTTTTAAAACCGAACCCAGAGACAGTTAGCACTTATTCTCTTAAGTGTAATGAATCAGGAAATAAGTAAAATCATAGGTTGGTTAGCAGTTTGGTGCATTTGTTTTGATAACTGCATTTATGGCTTTTTGTTGAAGGTAGGGCATCTGTGTAGGGCTAAAAGGTGTCAGGCATATTTTGATACAAGCCTTAGATTGCTATGAAAATATGTTCGTTTTTTTAGGTTACGGCACAATTTTTGAAGAGCTGACTACAGCTTGCAGTTTATTATACGCTGCCTAGGGCTGTCGTGCTAGAGCCAGCTCTGAATTAAGAAAATTCTGGTAGGCTACACTTCCTTCCACCGCCCCCCAACTCCCACCCCCTAGAAAAAATATCCGCATGCAACAAGAAACTCGAGTACGACAACAGCTTTAACCGTCTCTGATACTTGAAGCATTTGCCCCAATGTGTTTTAACAAGAAATCATTGTTAGACCGAAGGCCATGAACCAGGCATTTTGATGGCGTTGTTAAGCCTTTTGTTTGGTTCCAAGCGTCCGATCAGTCTATTTCTAGTCAACAGACCTCCAACTAATAGAACGTCGAGATTTTAATAATAGCGTAAGCATAGTCGCAGTACCTTTAGATGTGTGTTCGTCTGTCGTACGACAGAATAGACGAAGATGGTGAACTCCCGCGAATCTTTATCGCAAAAAGCAACAACAAAAGGATTTGCCAGCGTTGAGGTCTTGTCGTTCCACACAACAATAAAGAAGGTAAAAGTTAAGCGGCGTTTCCTTTCGAAAGAGGCTATTTGTAATATTCACAGCGCAGCTGCATTCATGCGTTGTAATAGTGCTTCATCTTCATCGTTGTTGTTGTTGTTGTTTGTTTAGAATATTATATCATGAGTGTGAATTCAAGTTATAAAGAGGCAGAGGGCCTGGTTTACTTCATGTAAGTCACGGGACTCCGGCACACATTCTGAGAAAAAGGACAATTCTTTGTAACTGTGTTTGTTATAGGACCCGTTTGAGCGTCGAAATTTGTGACCCTAGTTCAATTTTCGACCATTGCCCTTGATGTGAGGTCCAACATCTTGTTTGATTAGCAGAGGCCCAAAAGCTGAAAGATTGTATTTTTGTTGCGTCTGCTTAGGGGCTCATAATGCAGAATATTAGTTATGATGATTTCAAGTATTTTTTTTTTTTTATAAAATCTCGACCGTATCATTAGAACTTTTTGAGGTAATTATGTTTGGCAGCTTCTAAATTTAAGGAACGGGGAGCATCAGTTTGGTTTACTCGTCATTTAAAACCTTGTAACGGGCTAGACCCGAAAGCTGTATGTTAACAGCAATCCTTCAGCCCCGAGGTTACCGGAAGGTGATTTTTGTAAGTACCGGTACCTTGAATCTAAATATGTTTCCTTGCCAGCCAGTATGCAAATATGAGGCTGCACTTGATTCCGGCCTTGCTTCTTTTGATTTAGTCGTACCTCCGACTGCTTTAAAAGTATTTTTTTTTTGTGAACTTGAGACTTGATTAACTTCACTTTTTTTTTTTTTAAACCGGATTGGAAACAAAGTTGTCATTTGAATTAGCACTGACCACAACGTCCTGTTTTGGATGAGAGAAATGAAACTGCTTGTTGTGTTTTCGTCCATTGGTGCTCTTCAGATTTGCCATTTCCCTAAAACTTTGTGTCAGTAAGGAATATTTGGTATATATATATATATATATATATATATATATATATATATATATATATATATATATATATATATATTATATCCAGTTGTGATACTCATTTTGAAATGTGAGCATCCATAATCTTTGGATATATAGGAGGCACACTGCTACCCAACCAGCATAAGAGATCAGTTCACTGCAATACTGTAGATTAGTATTTAAGAGGTGCGAAAGAAACGAGCAGGATAAGGTTACTGCTACTTTATTCATGATCCAGGCAGTTTATATAGCGGCAGACTGGCGTCGCGCCGCGGAATACAATGGAAACCTCAGTGACCTGAGGTCGATAATAAATAACAATAAATACAGCGAACCAGTACACTTTACTATGTAAGAACAGACAGAAATGGAATTGGATACAATCTTGATACCTGTGAAAGAAGAAACATGTGATACATTTTGACAGCAGGTAAACAAAATATATACAGTACATAGTTTAAATGATTGAACTTTGCGTGACCTGATGCGTTAGGCGTGAGTAATTGTAGGCAAAGAAAATGGGACGTCACCACAGAAAATTTGCCCAGCAGAGACTTTACAATTAACACTTTTAGCAGAGACTTCACGAATGACTTTACAGATGACTTTACAAATAGTTCCCCAAGACGTGGGTAATGTCTGATTAGTTGGCGTATCTGCTGGGGCGCTGCAGGGGCTGGCTGCGTGGGGACATCAGGGGAACATCGCTGTGTGGG
Source organism: Macrobrachium rosenbergii (assembly GCF_040412425.1). NCBI lineage: Eukaryota > Metazoa > Arthropoda > Malacostraca > Decapoda > Palaemonidae > Macrobrachium > Macrobrachium rosenbergii. The sequence goes on along the minus strand of NC_089796.1, from coordinate 66,176,814 downwards.
TTGCCTGACTGCGGGTGTGGACTGACTTTCCCGGGGCAGCAGCGTCTCTGCCCCTACGAGGGCCTGGCTGTGAAGGCTGAGCAGGCGGGAGGTGCCCGGTGCGGTGGCGTCTGTGTCCTCCTCCAGGAGAGCGGGCTTGGCTTGGTCAGTGACACCCATTCGTTCTCCCGTGAAGTGTGAGCAGAATGCCTTGGTGTTCTGCTCCAGCACGTGGAAGGGCCCCCTGTAGGGCCTGGTCAGTGGCGGGCGGACAGCGTCATCCCTGACAAAGACGTGAATGGTGGAGGCCAGCCCAGGCAGCGTGAAGGTGGCCGACCTGTCGGTATATGTCCGCTTGCAGGGGGCAAACTTGCCGGCTATGTGGCAAAAGCCTCTGGACCAAGGGGTTGTGGCGATCCTCTGTCATGAGCTCACCCGGGACCACGAGGGACTCGCCGTAGGTTTTTTCAGCCATGGGGGCGCCGTTGGCCCTGGGGGTGGTTCTCAACCCGAGGAGGATCCACGGCAGCTGGTACTTCCAGTCCTCGGCGGCAGCGGAGCCGCAAGGGGCGCCTTCAGGGACCTATGAAACCTCTCGACCAAGCCGTTGGCTGCTGGGTTGTGAGCCGTGGTGGTGAGATGCATTGTCCCAGCAGCTGAGCCAGGCCGGACCACAACTCGGACAGGAAAGCGGGACCCCTGTCGGTTGTGATGTGGTCTGGGGCGCGAAACTGCTGATCCAGCTGGAGGCAGGGCCTCGGCACATGCGCTGGCGGTGGCTTCTTGCATTGGCGTGGCTTCGGGCCACGCGTTGTCGGTCTACCGCCATCAGGAGGTATCTGGACCCGCCTGATGGGGGGAAGGGGCCCGGCGATGTCGACCTGGGATGTGGCCGGCGCCGCTCTGGCTGCGGGAACTCGCCTACCCCCGGACTCGGTGTGATGCCCCACCTTGCTGGTTTGGCACTGCGCAGCCCAGGACCTCACATCCTTCTGCACTCCGTACCCAGACCAACTTCCTGACAGTAGCTTGGCTGTCATCCTGCTGGAGGGGTGTGAGAGGCGTGGATGACGTCGAATACCACCAGCGCGGTGGGGCGGGCACCAGGGGCGGGGCTGGCGGTACTGGCGTCGCAGAGGATACTTGGGCCCCGGGCGAGGGCACGCCCCGCCACTTCAGGGCGTGATGGCGGTGCGGTAGGCTGGGGTCTCTGGGTCAGCAGCCTGTTCCCTGGCGAGGTCTTCGTAGTTGATCCCGAGCTGCTCTGCATTCAACTTGACCCTGGAGAGGGCGTCCGCCATGGGGTTCTTCCTGCTGGGGAGGTACTTGATGGAGCAGGTGAACTCGGCGATGGCCGAGAGATGCCGCTGCTGCCTGGAAGACCATGCATCCCCTTGTTTTGTGAAGGCGTGTGCTAGCGGCTGGTGGTCCACATAGATTGTGAAGGGCGTGCCCTCCAGGAGGAACTTGAAATGCCGGACTGCACGGTACAATGCGCAGAGTTCCCTGTCGAAGGTGCTGTAACAGGCCTCTGCGGGGTTGAATGTCTTGCTGAAGAGGGCGATGGGCTGGGGGCCGCCGTTGATGACCTGCTCCAAGACAGCACCACAGTTGGCGTTGCTGGCGTCCGTCGTCAGCTGGAGGCGTTGGGATCCCAAGTAGGCGGCGGTTGCCTTTGCGAGGGCGACCTTTGTCAGGGGAAGGCTTGCTGCTGGCTGGGTCCCCACAACAAAGACTTTGGGTGGCCTTTGAGTGTTTCCCGCCAGTGGGCCCATGGTATGTGCGATCCGGGATGAACCTCCTGTAGTAGTTCACCATCCCGAGGAACTCCTGGAGCCGGCCTTGATGGAGCGGGGGACGGGAACCTGGTGACAGCTGCAACTTTGGATGTGAGCAGGCGGACACCATCCGCTGATATCTCGTGGCCCAGAAATCGGCTTTCTGGGCGTAAGCGTGCACTTGTCGGGAACATACAGCCGAGGCTGTTCTCCTGCAGGCGCACAGGACTGCCTGGATGTGTTTCTGGTTCTCTCTATGAGACTTGGAAAATATAAGGATATCATCTCGTAGCAGACGCAGAGCTTCAGGTCTCCCAGGATGCTGTCCCATGAGCCGCTGGAAAGTCGCTCCGGCGTTCCTCAGGCGAGAAAGGTGGAGAAGGCGAACACATAGGACCGAAAGGCATGATGATGGCGGTCTTTGGTATGTCCTCTGCGCGACTCGGTACCTGAAAATAGGGTTTCAAGAGATCCAACTTGGTAAAAATTTTGGCCTTGTGGAAGGAAAGGCCGTTAGGTCCTGCATGTTCGGCAGGGGTAATGGTCAGGTTCCGTTCCGAGGTTAAGCCGCCTGTAGTTTGCCGCAAAGGTCTCCAGGAGCCATCTGGTTTTTCTGCACCATGTGGAGGACGCCCATGGCTGGAGGCCTTCTTGCAGATTCCCATCCGCTCCATTTCGGCGAATGCGTTCTTGGCCTCCTGTAGGCGCTGCGGGGGAAGCCTCCGGAACCTTGCGTGTGCAGGGGGCCCCTTTTTCTTTATGTGATGGTAGATGCCATGTTTGGCTGGGGCCCTGGTGACTTGGTGGAGCTCAGGCTTGAAAGCTTCCGGGAACTCCGTCAGCAACTGTGCGTACTGGTGGGGGGTGGCGGAACATGTGGTGGGTGCCTTGGGTCCCGTTGCCAACGGGAGGGACTGGCAGGAGTCGGTGTCGAGGAGGCGCTTCCTACCGATGTCGACTGCCAGCCCAAGGTGGGCAGGAAATCCGCGCAGGGCAGGGTCCCTCACGTCCACGATGACGAAGTCCCAAGAATATCTCCGGCCAAGGATGGAGATCGACAGGGGCCTGGTGCCGTAGGAGAGGATGGGGGATCCGTCGGCGGCCGTCAGGAAGGCAGCCAGGTCCGATTCTTGCTTGAGGTCCTCTCTGGATGCTGGGAAGATTGATCTAACGGTCCCCATGTCGACCAGCATCATCCTGCCGGAGACGGTATCGCGGAAGTAGAAGCCTACTGATTCTGGGCCCCTGGGTTCTTCTGCTCCCATGGCGGCCTGCCCTGCTGGCCGTCGCCACCCCCGTTTTTTAAACGGGTGAATGAACAGGGCAGCAGGCAGTTCCGGGCGTCCTGCCGAACCGCCTGTGGTAGTGGCACAGCCTGGGAATTCCATCTGTTGTGGTGCTGGGGCGCCTCCCTGGTTGGCGTTGACTTCCTGCTCGCGCCTCCTCTTGCTGGATGGTGCTGACTGAAAAGTGGGGTGCTGGTACTCGCTTCATTACCCTCACGAGTCCCGTCAGGTTCTGTGCTCTGGGGATCAGGTCGTCCAGGGGATGGCGTGGGCTCAGGGATTTGTGTCCGGACCTCTGGGAGGAGCTGGCGAAGAGGAGCTCGCGACAGGCTTATTTCGTTTTGTTTTCCGGTGCCGTCAGTGTCTGGGAGGATGAGGAGGTCCTTTATCATGCCCCATAACTCCCTGATGCTCTGCTCCTGCCGCTGGCTGACGGTGGCCGAGGGGAAATGGCGACCCACTGGCGGCCGGCAGGAAAGCATGCCTCGAGAGGAGTTCTTCAGGAGGTGGTAGGTGAGGGGTGGCCATCGGACACCCACGGAATGCAGCTTCTTAGATTTCCTCGGAAGGGCGTTAAGCATGGTACCCGCCTGCAGCACCCCATCGGTGAGTTCCGCCATCTGGAACTGGCTCTCGACCCTGTACAGCCATGACGATGGGTTTCCCTGCGTGAACGGCAGCAGTTTTAAGGTCAGGGCGACCCGTGATTGTCCTGCCGGGCAGGGCCCCAGGCAGAGGAAGTCTGCGGGGCATGGGCAGGGGGTGTGGAGGAGCGTGAGAACCTCCCGGGCGAGGGCAGGCGCAGGTGATATGGGGGGAAGTAGAACATCCGAATCCGCGAGGTTGCGGTTAACTGAATGAGGAAGGGATGTCTGCATCCACACCGCTCTTGCCCTCTTAACTGGGTGAGGTGCTGGTGTCAAAACGCACTTGGGAGCGCGCTGTGTGAGTCCGCTAATGGCGCTGGTGATTTTTGCCGACGAGTCAGCACGCCTAAAGCTGGTTCAGCGCCGTGATTAGTCCGCTAAGGGCGCGAGTAAGTTCCTGAAGCCAAGACTGAGTCACCGCATGGGTCTACTATTGGCCAGGGGAACCACTCCGGGTCATCACTTTAAGAGGTGCAAAGAAACGAGCAGGATAAGGTTACTGCTACTTTATTCATGATCCAGGCAGTTTATATAGTGGCAGACTGGTGTGCGACCGCCGAATACAATGAAAACCCCAGTGACCTGAGTCGAGTAATAAATAACAATAAATACAGCAAACCAGTACACTTTACTATGTGAACAGATGAAATGGAATTGGATACAATCTTGATATGAAAGAAGAAACATGTGATACTTTTTGACAGCAGGTAAACAAAATATATATAGTTTAAATGATTGAACTGCGTGACCTGGCGCGTTAGGGCGTGACTAATTGTAAGCAAAGAAAATGGGACGTCTACAGAAAACTTGCCCAGCAGAGACTTACAGTAACACTTTAGCAGAGACTTCACGAATGACTTTACAGATGACTTTACAGTGCCGCCAGTGCACCTCTCGCATTGCACTGTAGGCATTATTTAAGGTTCTTTGCAGCGTTCCTTTGGTTGCTATAGATGCAACCCCTGTCATTCCATTTTACTGTCCCTCCGTTCATATTTTTTTCTTCTATCTTCCTTTCCACCCTCTCCTAACAATAATTGTTTCATAGTGCAACTGCTAGGTTTTCCTTGTGTTGCACCTTTTAAATCCTTTTACCCTCAATTTCCCTTTCAGCGCTGAATAACCTCATAGGTCACGGCGCTTGGTCTTCGGCCTAAATTTTATATTCTATTTCTGTGCTTTCTTTTGTCACTCATATCTCGGCATCTGCTTCTGTACTTGTGATTTTTTTAATGGGATTATTTGTTAAATTCATCTGGATGTAGCCTGTAAAGAGTTAAGACTAATCGAAAATTTTATATACAAGTTTGAAAAGACACTTCTAAAAGCACAAGTGAAAAATGCGCCGAAGTTTCTTCGGCGCAATTGAGTTTTCCGTACAGCCACTACAGTGTATAATCAAGGCCACCGAAAATAGATGTCTTTCGGTGGTCTCGGGATAATGCTGTATGAGCCGCGGCCCATGAAGCTTTATAACCACTGCCCGGTGGTGGCCTATCTTGTATCGTTGCCAGATGCGCGATTAAGGCTAACTTTAACCTTAAAATAAAAACTACTGAGGGTAAAGGGCTGCAATTTGGTATGGTTTGGTGATTGGAAGGTGGATGATCAACATACCAGTTTGCAGCCCTCTAGCCCCAGTAGTTTTCAAAATCTGAGGGCAGACAGAATAAATTGCGGACGGACAGACAAATCCGGCACAATAGTTTTCTTTTACATAAAACTAAAAAAACCGAGTTACAACTTAGAACTCACTTATTCCTCGGCTTACCTTGACGTCATCGTGACATGGGAAAATGTGTCTTAATGGCAAGTTAATTCTGAGAAAGGAGGCCAAAACTTTATTTCTTGAAAGAAAAAAAAAAAAGAACATTGACCGTTTATGAGTCTGATACGTCATTAAATATTTTTTGTGGAAGCGATGAAGCGACTAGTTCCGATGCGAAGTCAAACCTCATCGTCAGGCTCTGTGAAGTAAAAACAACAACATTTTTCTATACATGCAGTTTATGTTTATGCAGTTAAAAGCAGTCAAATATAACTAATTCAGAATAGAGCAAAGTTTATGAAAGCCAGGAACTAATAGTTGCCAAGTTGCCTTGCTTTAAATTAAACAACAATTAGGCCTACTGCATTTATACAATTGGTGACTCTTACCTACCAAGTAAAAGTCCTGGCTCGACTCTGTTGTTCACCAATTGCGTCCATTTTGACCTACGCAGTGGATTGGGTACCAGGTAATTAGACGGCTATTGTTGTTGCATCTCGGGATAAAATTAATAAGGATCTGGCAGCCTAACTCCAATAGACTAGTCGACGCCAGATCTTGACACACGTGAGGCTGATACATGCGGTATTTGTCACAGGCCACCTTAGACCTATATTCCTGTTTAAAGCTAATGACTCTCCCCGGTCAAAAAAGATCATTATTTGACCCTTCTCGGAGATGAGTGACCTGTGTCGAGGTCAGTGTTTTGACCAACTAATCTCCTCTACTTTTTGCATATATAAACAAAGATTTGCTGGTTTGTCGCCATCAGTTCCATCATGCTCATTCGTGACTTTTATTTTTAGCGGTTGGACATTCCCTTTGTCTTGATTTTTATGGGCTTGTTTTATAAAAATAGGGTTACCCGTCCCATTTTTTTTCACTTGCTCTTTAATAAGTAAATAAATTCAGTCTCAGTCTGCTGAAATTCCTCCACTCCTATCTTTCTTGTGCTTTGTCAGCCACAAACCTCTACTCATCCCCGGCACCCCCCCCACCCTTCATATTTCTAATTTAAGCAGATCTCTAGGTCTCCCAACACTTCTAGTGTCTCAAGGAGCCCAGCTGACACTGTCACATAATGTTCTCCCTCGGGTTTGACGGAAAACATGTCCAAGCAATCTCCATGGCCCTTTCATCATTATCTCATTTACATATAGAACATCCATAATGTCCCATATGATATAATTTATATATCTGTCCTGTCGCCTGACTCCTAATACTTTCCGTAAAGCTTTATTCTCAGTTTGACAAAATCTTCAAGTTATAGATCCATTGCAGTAACATGGTCCATGTTCTTACAGCAATACAGCTCGTAGTAGACTTGTCTAATCTTATTTTCGTATGCAGTCTCAGCCGATTTGATTTCCAGGTCGTACTCAACCTGACCATTGTTTGATTTCTTTTTTGAAGTCCTCCACTAAATTCCAAACCAAGAGAAATTGTATTGGATATCATTGTTCCAAAGTAAGTACTTGAAAGATTTAACGTCATTAATTATTTCTCCATCATAAGTTAATTCGTTCCTTTGGTCATATTCTGCCCTCATCGGCCTGACTTACGCTAAAACATAAGCAGAACAAATTCGACAAGTTTCTGGTGAAAATTGTTCGCTCCAAAAGTGGCGAAAGGAGCAGACGGTTAGAATCTAAGCAAGAGAAAAGTTAAAGCAAACATTCTCAGAGGTCATTTTCATGTGGTTAATCAGATTTCTTACATGTTTACAGCGACTGTCGTATGCGAGAGTATTTAATGAAATTTTCTTTACTCAAAGCTGCAATTTAAACCCGTGTTTTACATTTTAATTTTAATTGATGCTCACATATAAGTACGTACATACACACAACGATAGATGATACATACATACATACATACACACACCGGTATGTCTGTTGTGCTGTTTCATGCTTCTAAGCATAGTCGGTCGGATGAGGCCAGCAGATCAAGTGTAATTCCGTTTATTTTTGTTTTCATCACATTTGCAGCTGCGAGTTTATGGAGCTCTCCAACAACAGTGGGTTTTGTACATTTTACATCAAGTGTGGAGAGAGAGAAAAATGCCTCTGAACGCCATTCAAGGGCTGCGAGATAGAGATTGTGGAATCTTCCTTCCTCCCCCCCCTCACCCACTCCCTACTTGTGTCACGAGGAGTTGCAATAAAACGTTGCAATACGAATAATGAGGACGACTGTTTCTAGTTAAAACATATTACGATTTTTCCTCCCCATGCATTCTTTGCAATGTTTGCGTTAAGGAATATAAATGGATCCTAATTCGGCACCATGCTCAGCTGTCTAGGATCATCTGCTGCAGGACCCGTCTCTCTCTCTCTCTCTCTCTCTCTCTCTCTCTCTCTCTCTCTCTCTCTCTCTCTCTCACCTACTCCTACTACTAGTCCTACTTGAGGCATCTCCTCCTCCTCCGGTTCATACTCGGTCCTTAAACAATCTCCAGGTTTTGATCTCTTCCTGCACTATTTGCATCTTGGGGGGGAGGGGGGCTTCTTCGCATGGAGGGTCCCACCCCCCTCGTTTCGCGCCATGAATGACCATACTTTGACTACGCGTCAGTCTTAGACGTAACGTTAAATCGATTTACGACATAAACAGGAAATCCCCATTAAGTAAGTAGCATGGAGGTTAGCAGCAGGGCGCCCTGAGCAGGAGTTTCCTTGCGAGTCGTTCTCTGGCGGTGGGGGTGACATGTGGGAGGGAGGGAGGGGGCTAGGTAGGAGGCGTTTTGCTCTTGGGGTGTGTAGATATTGTTTTGTCACAGTTACCTCCCCCGTCTTACCTCTGGGTGGGTGGTGAAGGGAGGGAGGTAGGGGTGGGGTGAGAGATAAATTCCTTTACAAGAAACATAAGTTTTAGTACTTTAGGATTTCAGAGGGTGCGCAGACATCATTACGCCCGCTGACGGAAAATAACATCTTTGTGATAAACTGCGCGAACGAATGCAGTTCTGCAGACAGACAGACACAACGCCTTCAGTTGTAAGGCAACTAACTGTAGGCACTTTTGGCTTCCGTGACGGGGTGACAGACAGTTCGTGGTAGATTACAGACAGCGCTGTCTTGAATCGAAGTATTTGAGCATTTTGAGTGACAGTTCAGTTGATAAGCGATGTCATTTGTTAAGATGCGGTTGTTGGGACGGAGGAGGAGTGTCGTAGACGTACGCTGAAAGAAGAAACGTTGAAACAACTTGAAGTGAGAGTAGTGAGGAAAAGGCGCAGTTTCTCTTCCGTAAAGTGACGTTTCGACGGTGGTTTTGCAGTGAACGCACCAACCACTAGTTTCTTTAAAACTGTTGCTTGTTGTACAGTGTTTTTTTTTTTTTTTTTGTTAAATATACCAGTGGAATCTAGAAAATGTTTATTTTCTTGAAGGAGTGAACATCTGGGGACTTAGCTTACTGATCTACTATCATTACACACTTGATGCGTTCAGACTGGTTGGTACAGTATATAAACTGTTTTTCCTACATGTACGAGTATGCCCTCACTGGTGGAATTTTGACAAAGGATCCAATTTATTTTGGTTATACGGACGGGTCACTCTGTCTGTTGTTGGTGCTGCAGAGCAATCTTATATACAGTATATAAGTAAATTTATAAAATAATATATATATATATATATATATATATATATATATATATATATATATATATTTATATATATAAATGTATATAAATAAATAAATAAATATATATAGTTATATATACATGGTTTTTATATATATATATATATATATATATATATATATATATATATATATATATATATTTATATTACAATTCGAATTACAATTTAATTACGAGTTGATATCTGAAAGTTGAATACTCACTACCGGAACTGAAATAGAATAGAAACACTAAGAAAAAAAGTAGCAAAGCAGTAAATCACGAGGGTCTGACTGATCTTCCTGTATGGGCTTTCAAACTAGGATTTATGTGGGCCCATATAATCATGTGTTCATGTCCCCAACAAAATGTTAAACATTTTTGTTGCTAACACTCATTTGAAACGAAAAATTCGAACTCTCATTTGTCTCTTCATTTGGTGTGGTTCCAGATCTGATTATCTCCGAGATCAAAATGCCCGTGACTCAATTGCTCGATCATAATGAGGAATATCTATTACCTCTGGGGCTACAATGACAGCATAGAGACTGTCTTACATCGTAACAGGTGTGCTCTGGAACTCTGTCAATCTTCGTCTTGGCTCTAGTTAATGAGAACAGACTCGTACCATACAGACTTTGGTACTGTATTCGTTCTAGTTCAGATGATGATTCACTCGGGGTTGAGGCCAATGTCTGTGAGTTCACTGAAATGTTCTTGTTTTGTAGTTAATGAGAAGAATAGACTCCTACCGTATAGACCCTGGTAGTACATTTGTTCTAGTTCAGATGATGATTCAGTCAGGGTTGAGGGCAATGTCTGTGAGTTCACAGAAACGTTCTCGTCTCTAGTTAATGAGAATAACATACTCGTACAGTACAGACCCTGGTACTGTATTCGTTCTAGTTCAGACGATGATCCGGTCAGGTTTGAGGCCAATGTCTGTGAGTTCACAGAAATGTTCTTGTTCTAGTTAATGAGAAGAACAGACTCGTACAGTACAGACCCTGGTACTGTATTCGTTCTAGTTGAAACGGTGATTCAGTCAGGGTTGAGGCCAGTATCTGTGAGTTCATTGAAATCTTTTTCTTGTCTCTAGTTAATGAGAACGTACTGGTTATCCTGGTACTGTACTCGTTTTAGTCCAGGCAATGTTTCAAACAGGGTCAAGACCAATAAATGTCTGTGGGTTCACTGAATTTTGTACCTCTGACCATTGGTTCACAGAGGTGCACATCATAGTTAATCATTATATGCTGGGTACCGTTACTGAAAAAAAAAAAAACTTGAGATTCAGGCTTCAGAAGTCTTGTTTCTTCCTTGTAGACAATAACTAGAAACTTAACCAACGTCAAGGATATTTCATAGACCCTGTAAACTGATACCTGTCAATTGATCTTAGTTTTAGTTCAATGGTTATTTAAAGATATTGCGAATCAAAGGTGACCCCAGTGTATAGAGGAAATTCGCCAATTCACTGCCACCTCATGCACTTGCATAGAACCTCCATGAGTCATATCTGTACACCTGATATATTATACCATTCATGTATACTATGATCAGCAAAGTACTCAAATCATCTAGCTCTTTAGGTAATCCAATATCCCTTATCGACTTCCATGCATGTGGAACGACAAATAAGTAAAAATGTCGGTATTTTTTCATTAAAATGGGGAGAACTTCCTTTTTATGATTTATCGTTAAGATTCATTTGACGGCGTGGGAAAGGAAATGATGTATTCAGGTTACTTGTATTTTAAATGAAGATTGGGCTGAAATATTTCTGGATGTTAGAGGATTACTTTCCAGTGGTGAATAACAATACTTTCCGCAGTATACTGAGTACTGTTAAGCCCCTAGAGTTTATATGGTAACCTCTATCACCAGTACTTTTCTGCAGTGGAACAATTATTCACATCATCCATTCTTCTGGGACTTTTCTATCATTTAGATATACCTTACTCACCTAGATCAGCCACCCAATCATTCATGTGCCCATCATGCTACATTATAGTAAACAAGTCAACTTTCAGCGTCTTCATCTCAACAGTCACTACATGTATTCTAAAACTTTAACTAACCCTTTCCACTCGTGCATCATTCACCACTACCTCTCTCCTGTGCTCCTTATTGTACAAATCATTGAAATGTTCACCTCATTGACCCATTGATCTAGGACAGCATCTCTCTACTTGCATCTGTCATTCTGGGATCCATTTGTTCAGTGAACTTCCTCTCTGCATTTCTTCTCTGTAGATCAACTTTTCATTCTCTCCGAAGTTCTTGCTCTCCTCCCCTCTGTAGGTTCTGTGGTTTCTCTGATGTACAGTGCATTAGTATTGTGGCTTTACTTTAGCAACATTCATTGCAGGGTGTGACATTCCTGCCTACAAGAGTTAGGGTAGAAGAGACTTTAGTCTTGGCAAGCAACTATCTAGGAGAAGGACACTCTGAAATCAAACCAGTGGGTGGAGGGGACACTTAACCGTTGGTAGGGAACCCTTCAGAGAGAAGGTTACTCTGAATACAAACCTTGCCCCAACCTTGGACTGTGTCATAGCCATTGTACCTTGGCCTCCCATGGTCTTAGGTTTGAGTTCCCTTGCTTGAAGGTACAATGAGGCATTTTTCCTCTTTTTTGTTCACCTTTCTGTTTTTTTGAAAAGTGTGTTGGACAGGTTAATAAGAAAGCAAAAGTTGCGTAGTGGATCATCAGCAAAACGCCTTCTTTTTTTTTATTTAATCTTTTCCTTCTTTAGCTTTTCATAATTTCTAAATCCATCCTGACTGCCCTTCCTTAGTTGTTGTGGCAAACCTGGCAGGTTTCTTATATGCCTTATAAGGTGTGCCAGCTCCACTTTATCGACCAGTTGCTTCCGGCGTTGTTTCAAAGATGTGGTTAGGTTTATTTATATACTTTCAGTGTAATTTTTGTAAATAATGTAAATACTGTTGTTGTTGAGTGCATTATGATTGTTTATCGTTCTGTTGATTTTTATTGTGTTGCTGTTATGAGTCGGTTGATTAGTTTTGCTACTAGATTTATGTTGTTAATTTTAATTCTTTCGGGAGACATTGAGCTGAACCCTGGGCCTGCTGCTCATTACCGTGAGAAAAATTGCACAGTACTTGACTCAAATATTCGGGCTTAAAATCATATTTTCTTGATCTTCAGAGTTGTGCCCGTAACTACAGTTTGATGTTGTAATCTGAGACACTTGTAAGTAGTAACAAGTCAAAGGTCGAGTTTTTAATCTCAGGGGTTGATGGCCCAGATATTATTCATTGTCGTAACATCCCATATTGCACAAGGCGTGGTTGTATACACAAGTCCGGACGACCCATATATCGTCAGAAAAACTTAGAGGGTAGTTGCCATGACATTCTTTATTTTAAGATTTTCAGTAAGTTCTACAATGTATACGTATATGCTGTTTACTGCAGTGCAAATATCGACGATTTTATATGTGACTGCCTCTTGGAGAAGATTAGTATGGCTCAGTCGTAGGATTCAAAAGCTTCATTCGTTATTTGCGGAGACTGCAGTGCAAAGCACAGCGAGCGGCTTCATTCAAATTAAGCATATCTTAGTTTAACCAGACCACAGCTGATTAACAGCTCTTCTAGGGCTGGCCCGAAGGATTAGATTTATTTTACGTGGCTAAGAACCAACTGGTTACGTAGCCACGGGACCTACAGCTTATTGTGGAATCCGAACCACATTATGGCGAGAAATGAATTTCTATCACCAGGAATAAATTCCTCTAATTCTTCATTGGCCGGTCGGAGAGTCGAACGCTGGGCCAACAAAAATTCCACAGATTAACATGGCTAGTCTGCTCGAGTTCTGTGTATCCTCCGACTTTGTCCAGCAAATTGAGAAGCCCCGCATATTTCTGGTAATAGATTAGACCTCTTATTCACAGATGTTCCAGCTATTGTGAAGTCCAAGGTCTGCGGGTATATAGGCACTTTCGATCACTGCGACATTGAGACAGACATATCTGTCAATCAGTATATTTCTAATTCCACCATTGGAAAATCGGTCTGGGTGGAATTTAGAGCCAAGTGCGATCGCATTATTGAAGCATGTCTGGCGCTTAATATTCCAGATGTTACATCAGATCCAGATCCCAAGAAGAAGCCAAATGAAATGCTGATGGCTGTTTTAGTAAGGTATATCCCTAGAAAAGTCATTAAATTCAAGGCAAATGACCAATGGTTTGATGATACATGTAGAAGAGCTTACTATGACAAACAGACCAAATTCAGCACACGGCGACAAAATCGTTTAATGAAAATGACACCATTTTTGTTGTCTCGCTGTGCTGCAAATAGAATTTATCATATAGCTGAGAGGAATTACAGCAATTCTTTAAAGAGGAAACTTGAAGGAATTACTCAACCTCTCTGTGGTGGACCAAATTGGCATTATCTATCCTTGGGTCAGGCTCGTCTCCCATTCCACCACTACTAACAGATGATGATAGATCGGTTACTGCCTTATAGAAAAAGCTGAACTGCTTCTTCGAGCTTTTGAAGCTAAGCAACCATCTGAGGATGTCCCATTTTTACAAAATTTGCATTTCACTCTAGGGATGTTAAGAAAATTCTTGATAATCTTGATAGCTGGGGTGGAGAAGATCCTGATGGTTTCTTCCCTTTGTTTTTGAAAAACGTTTCTAGTGTGTTGTCTCTCAAGATCAGTAGGTTCTATAGATTTTTATGTCGACATAGTATCTTTGCGGATGAGTGCAAGCTTAGCAGTACAGTGCCTGTTCCAAAGAATGGCATATCTGCACACTCCAGTAACTACAAGCCAATTCCTATTCTCCCTGTGCTCCCCAGAGTTGCAGAAAAACTTATTTTTAAGCCACTATATAAGTATGTGGAATCAAAAGGGTTGTTTGCTGATTGTCAATATGCATATCGGAAGCAGTTTGAGTACCTGTGATGCTCTTTTAGATTTGATATGCCATTTGCAATAGAAAATCGATAAGGGTTTTGTGTGTAGAGCAATTCAAATAGATTTTGGTGCTGCTTTAGATTTAGTAAATCACTAAATCACAAGTTACTTATTTATGAGCTTTAGAATCTTGGAGTGGGGGTGTATGTTTCAGGTTTATTCCAAGATTTCCTAACAAGTAGGCAGCAGTGAGCTGCTGTTGATGGGATCTTTAACCAAGACCTGTTGTGTCTGGAGTTCCACAGGGTAGTGTTCTAGGTCCACTGTTATTTTTAATGTATACAAGTGATATGGTGTTAAAACAGGATTGTTCAGTATGCCGATGATGCAACACTTGCGAGTGCAATAAAATCCCCACTTTTGAGAAATGACGCTGTCCTTAGTGTCATGTCAGTTGGGACTTACAGCGGATTAGTGAAGGGCGTAGTCGGTGGAGTATGAGGCTGAACTCCAGTAAAACGAAAACACTGTCGATTAGCAGATCTCGTAAAGATTTTCCACCCCATCCTCCCCTCCAAGTCGATGGGACTGCTGAATGAGTCTGAAGCTTTAACTATTCTAGGCGTAACTTTTGAGGAACATCTAATGAAAGTGTCAGCAGATGCCGCACGAAAGTTATTGTAGTACAAAAGGCCTTATATACCGTATTTATAACTGATAAAATCAGTGCAACCTGTTTTAGGTCATTAGCCCTTCCGTTAATAGAATGCTGTCTCCGGTATGGATGTCTGCTGCTGCCAGAGATTTATCTCTCTTAAATAGAGTGGTTCTTGGTGGTAGGTTTCTGTTTCCTAATATTAGCAGTTGTGACTTGGACCATCGACGGGTGGTCTCTTGTTTGTCAACTTTTCATAAGTTGTATTTTAACAGAGATCTTTCACATTCACAATTGATCCCTGATCCCCGATCCCCTTTTCCTGCCGAGAGCAACCAGATTTGCTGAACAGCAGCACCAGTTTGCAGTAAATGTGCCTCGCTGTAGAACCTCTCAGTTCCAGAGGTCCTTTATTCCTCACATCGTTGGACTGTGGAACAGTCTCCCTGAGGATGTCGTGCAATTGAAGCTTCAAAAGCTCAAGCGAAGATGCAGTGCATTACTACCCCAATACTATTCTCCTTGCATTTTGATACTTTCTTATCTGTTTATTAATTGATGCTTTCTTTTTTTTAATAAGTGAGATCTCTTTCTGTATTTCCCATTATTTCCTCTTACTTCTTCCTAATGAACACCATATCTTTGGAAGCTTGAATTTCATGTCAATGGCACCTGTGGGCATGTTCAGTATGAATAGGGTTCATCTTGTGAATATAATAATAATAATAATAATAATAATAATAATAATAATAATAATAATAATAATAATAATAATAATAATAATTAGAGCCCTTAGGCTTGTAGCATTCGCTTTCAAAATTAGGTTTATATATTATGCACACATACCTATATATGTACACCATTTACTTTAGTCATTAGCACAGTGCCGTGATAATGTTACTCTCATATGTGCAAATATAAATCTGTTCTAGAGATCATCAAGATTCTAAACTTTTTTCCCTGCAGGATTTCGTTATTGTAAAGCTCCCCACGGATTCGTCAAGAATCTACTTGGTAGGACTTTATTGTAGTGATCACCTGTACGAAGATTGAATTGGTTGGAGGAAAAAAAAAATTAAGCAATGCTGAAAGTTTGTGGATTGAATCTAAAGGCATAATTTATCACGTTAGAAAATGGCAGTGTGTTCTGACTAGTTTCTTTGTAATAATCTAGAGTGAGATCAGAAAAAAAGTGCGTTTTCTGGAAGAAAATTTAAAGAATATACAAAGCAGTATCAAGTGTTTATGGATGACTTTTCAAGAATCTTGACTTGTGATGATGTTGCTATAGATAAAGAAGAATGAGCAATAGAGGACCACATATTTCTCCAAGATTTTCAAACAACACCATTCTTGTTCTCCAGCCTCTGTAGATGAAAAGGTAAGCAAGCACTGGGAAGTCTCACTAGTGATGTGATTTTTTTATGCTCATGATTTTACACTAGTTATTGTCCAGACCATTGACATTTGACAGATAAATAAAGCAATAATTCTATTTGTTTTCCAGCTTGTATCATTACTACTATTCCATGCATTAATGGGTAATGTGAGAGAATGATTGTCCCGACATGTCAATTATAAGATTAGTTGATGAGTCACATAAGCATAATTCTTTTGTCAGAATTCTCAACTTAAGTGGTTTAGAATCAAAAGTGGAGCTATTAGAAAAAAAACTTAAATTTTCCATGAAACTACCTCAATTTTGGGTTCGAGCTAGTGCTGTCAGCTTGTTTGACAGCAGGTATACTGTGAAAGTTGTGGGTTGCCAGTGGACGGTAATGAAACCTGGCTCGCTGGCCTCAGCTGCAGATATGCTTTGCTTTTATAGCGAAAGGAACCCATGCCATTACTACCAGAAAAGAACATACTTGGTGATTTTTGGTCTTATGTGCGTTCAGCGTTGTCTCTGTCAGAAGCAACATCAGTACAGTAGCACCTCAGCTTAGCAGAACTCTGGAGGTCCGACTTTCTGAAACGTAACGAAGTCCGTTAAGTAACACAGACCCTGTAATAGAGTCTGCACTGGGATATTTTCTAGGTATCTTACAACTAACAGCAATTCCACATAGTTCATAACCTAAGCTAACCAATAATGGTACACTTAACATTCAATTTGAGAGTTTTGTTAAAATGCAAATCTAAGATGGTAGCATGGAAAAAAATAATTATAACATCACAGCTGGTAAATGTAGAAGTTCACTAAGTTGTGGTGTTACAAGTCCTAAGCAGCACCTGCTTTATTCACAGACCCAGCAAGAATATGCAGAGTATCGAAAAGTTTTTAGATTTTTTCAGCTCTTGAAAAGTTCAGGACGGTTAAGTGTAGACCACAATGTCTTTTGAAAACTCCCTGGGCAGTTGACCTGACAAAGTTGCCACAAGGATTATATTTGGGATTGATTTCTTTAAACACTCCCTGGACAGTTGACATGATAGCTATCATCAGCCAAGCAGTTTCTTAGTGGGCTAAGTGTCAGTACATAAAACGTCTGCAGTATTAAACTTTCCTAGAACCTGCTGGAAAATGACAGTGCTGGAAAGGGACATGCTGTTTTTATCAAATTACTCTTCCTTGTCTTACTTCCTTTCTGAATTTTGCTGATAGACCTTTTGGAATTTATCACTTTTGATGGGATATTGTTTTAATAGATTAAGCAGCTTTTGAAAGCATGCAGTTGGTAGTGGAATCTGTTTCTTATCACAACCAATTAATCATTATATATCTCCAGATAGGGGAGTAGTGCTGTCTGTGCACCTCATGCTGTGCATTTTAAGCATTACCTAAGGTTCTGTGCAGTGTCCCTTTGGGGCCTAGATGCAACTCCTTTCAATCCTTTCATTGCACCTCTGTTCATGTTTTCCTACTTCCATTTTACTTTCCACCCTTTCTTAACAATTGTTTCATAGTGCAGCTGCAAGGTTTTCCTCCTGTTACACTTTTTAAAGTCTTTTTACTCTTAATTTCCCTGTTTGTGCTGAATGACATAGGTCCCAGTGCTTGGCCTTTGGTCTAAATTTTATATTCCATTCCATTCCAAATAGGTACCTAACTTCGTTTGTCTGTACTCCAAAAAAAGAGAAACTCCCATGTGACACCAGTGCCACCTGGACCCTCAGGCAAGTGTCAGTCAGCCGTCCTTGTTTTTAATTCACCTGTCATACTGTCAAGACCTCTCTCAGGCTACTGTGCTTTGGACTGCTGACTTCGACTTGAATTTAGTTGTTTTCCTTTTCATTTTCACATCAAAATAGTAAATGATGTTTTTCGTGTATTTTTAGCCCTTTCTTTACGATAATAAAAATAAGGAGGGCAGAAGATATGCCAAGAAATGGATGCATGTCATCTTTCAGTTTAAAAAGTTTGCCCGTATCTTCCTGTAAATAATTGCACTTGGCTCTTCCCCAAATCTTTTTTGCTTTTGGACTATAGAGTAAACATTAAAAATTTATAAACATATATAGTAGGTGTATTTTCCTTTTGTTTGATATCAAAACTTGCTTTGTTTCAGTTTTGCTATTTTCTGCTGATGCTAATGGTTACCTACTTAAGTGGCAACTAACTAACATTTGGAGGTAGTCTGATGTTCATTTTATACCCTCATTTCCACTTTATACGTTCCTGTTTTACCTTTCATGCTGGCTTCGCTTGGCCTCATTTTCAGTTTATAAACTATGAGTTTTACTCAAATCCCCATAATTGTTATCCACCATTTAGTTTGGGGCTTCCTTCCATTAGCAGTTGGTTTTGTTACTATCAGAAAACTATAAATGTGATTGTCATTTTGGTTTTCTTGATCATATCAATCGGCCTAGTGTTGTGGTCTGCTTTGCAGCAAGTATGTTGACGATTCTTTTTTAAGTTAGTTTCATTTCTCATTTTTGCTTCTTTGTGTCTGAAGTTGCAAACTCAGTCCGTCTCTAAAGCTTCTGTTAGTATGACAGTTTTTCTGGCTGGTCTGATATTGATGACTGCTACTGCACTGTAGTGACCGGTCCAGTTTATGCGAGTCCGTATGTCAGTGTTGCTGCCAGTGTGGTGATTCCCTCTACACTAGTATTCAAGTCTCCAGGATATGGCCAGACTGACTTTGATAATTTTCTTGGCCACTACTGTTCAGGTGTGTGTTCATGCTATGACATCCAGTCCTCCTACAGTGACAGTCTCTGCATGAGTATTGCCTCCATTAGCAGTCCCTGCCTGTTCAGCTGTATTTAATTCTTATGTGCTTGTCCCTTGGCTGTTGTGATTTCAGTGAACACACTTGTTCTGGTGGTCACTTCTGCAGTGAGTGATTCTGTTTCAGGGTGGTTCCAGTGTTTGTTGTTGCTTTGGTGCTTTGCTTCAGTGTCTGGGCCACCTTTATTGGTACTGACTTTAACTCTTTAAAGGTAGATGACAGTTGTCTGTGGGACTGTTGTAACCTTATTAACTGTCGAGAGATCTAGGGCTGGAGCAACAGTTTTTGACATTGGATATATTCTTCAGAGTATACAAACCTTTGGCAAAAGCTGGTAAGGCTGTTGAAGCTTGGTAACAAGGTAGCCAAGGTGAGTGATGGGGTAGTCAGGTGATTGATGGGGTGGAGGACCCATCTACTCACTCAGTAAACAGTGCTACTGTTTCTCTAGCAGCCTTACTGAGCAGATATTTGAAGTGCTTGTATTGAGACTGTTGTCTTTAGCTAACTTGAGTATTCTGGTTTGAATGGTGAATGACTTTTGCTTCTAATTTTGACTATGGTAAGAATGATGGAGTCTGATAATTCTTCTAGAAAGAGTGACCAGGGTAGATGTCCTGGGCATCAGTGTGTGTGTGTGTTAGATTCGTGTGCCCAGTTATTATTGAACTATGTTTGCAGAGATTAGTTGAGTATGCTGTTCTTGAACTACGTGGAGTGTGTCTCTAGTTTCCTGGCCAGTGGAAGAATTATGGGGTGAAGGTCACATTAGTGTCTTTTGAGGGCAATACACTGCCATTGCTTCCCCATTCTGTCCCTACCTTGACCTTTCTGCTACTTCTGAGATAGCATCCACCATTTTGTCACCTGCTGGGTCCGAGGAGGGTACATGCACACCAAACGATGATTGACTGACTTTCCTGGACAGTGCTGTTGCTGGGGTGATATTAGTATCAGGAACTGACATCAACCAGCCATTCTTGCTTCAGTCCACCTTTTCCCTGATTTCTGATCATTGTGAACATGGCCTTAAGGGTGTAGGAGTGTGCATGGTCTGTGGTTGACCCAGCCTGTGTACCACCCAGGGTCTGCTCTGCATAGGACAGGCATTGTGCACTCCTGTTCACTCAATTGATTGGTAGCAAGGCTAGCCGAACTGGTTTGGCTTTTATGTCAAGGCACAAAGGTGATGAAAGTGATTATGCTCAATTACCTTTAGAGACTGACTTTCAGGACACTGGGCATGCTTCTCTGAACAGTAAATGATTAGTTGAAAGGTTTTAAAGGTGTAACACGAGGGAAACCTCGACATTGCACTATGAAACAATTATTAGGAGACAGTGGAAGAGGGAAGAAAGGGAATAAGAACAGAGGTACAGTAAAAGGAATGAAAGGGGTTGCACCGCATGAGGGTTGGGAATGACTAGGGCATTTCATCAGCACCTGTGTTCTCCATCAAGTACACTTTTGTATGTGCCTTAGAGTTGGCATCGTCCTTTTTGAGGGCTGCCTGAAATTGGTAGTCCTCCTCTTACACTACTGTGAGGAGGAGAATACCTGTCATGCCACTGGGTGGAGCCTTGGGTGGTATGTGCCCTTCAGAACAGTTACAGACTTCCCTTCAAGGATGCCCTCCTGTTTCTCACAGACTGATTCCATTTCCATGTTACTCTTCAGGGTTGAGCAGATCTCTCACTATGTTGGCAGAGGTATGGAGGGTGCTGGAGAAGGATAAATAGGAAGTTGTAGGTGAATATTCTCCATGCTTTTGGTGGAGAAGGTGAGTCAGGACTGGAGAACAGTCATTAACTCTCTCTCTCTCTCTCTCTCTCTCTCTCTCTCTCTCTCTCTCAGTTTGCTTATCGAACTCCATTATTATTGGAAATCATGTTCAATGTTGGCTTCTATCAGAGAGGGCGACACCATGCTTTTGATAGATTAGAAATATGCATATTTTTAGATGCCCTTCCATCAAAACTCTCGGAAGTACCTCTGGTTTATGTGACTAGACAGCCTTGTCAATTCAAAGTGCAGTGCTTTGGACTGTCGAATGCCCAAAAGGTGTTCACACGCCAAAGTCTACTTGGGCCCATTCGTGTGATGTTCATCTGATATGGTGCCTTGACAGTTTGTTGATGCTGCCATTCTCTGAGTTGCAACTCCAGAAATGGCATTGACTTTTCTTTTTTCATGATCAGGGGATTGTGATAAATTGTGAGAAGTCCTACCTTATTTCCAAGCAGCAGCTGAAGTACCTGGGCATATTGAATGACAAGAATGATAGTAGCAGCAAGGGTCTGTCTTTCAGACATTTGGATCAACAAGCTGAGGGAGATATCAGCACATTTCCTGCCTTGAAAGGAATTACTGTACCTTCTTGGCTTTGGCAAACATTTCTTGGTCACTTGTTTTTGGAGAAACTCATACCTCACATGCGCATCCACATGCATTTCCTTTAGTGGTGCGTGAACCAACACTAGTCACCTGCTGTTGATCCTCTGACTGACCCTGTTTCTGTGAACCAGGAAGTAAAGGGATCTTATGCACACCCGAGTACCTTGTTTGGGTGGACACGGGAGAGTTCTCTCATCAACCTTCCTGAGATGCGTGCAGCACTGTCACATTGTAAGCATTCCAAGATCAGTTGATGGGACACTTCTTGATGATAAATGATAACACAACTGTATGTCATGTCATATATTGTGAAACGAGGGGATGGTCGTCCTCTCCCTGTGCAGGTTGGAAAGGCAGGTGCATGAGAGGATACAGTTTGCCATGCCATTGAGCTGTCAGCTAGATAACATCCCAGGCCACTGGAATGTATTGTTAGATATGGTGAATTGCCCAGGGCAGGTTGTACGGACTGGATGGTCCCTACACCCAAACATCACAGAGAGGCTATTGAGATTTTGGGAACTATGATAATCAACCTGCTTCCTGTGCTGGACCCCTACACTATATCAGAAGACACCTTTAGCACCCTTGGAACAACCTAAACATCTATGCTTTTTCCATCATTCTACCTAATCACAAGTGATCAGCCAAGTGCTAGTCACTTTTGGTCTCAGGATGATCTTGGTGGCTTCTGGTTGGCCACAAGCTGAATGGTATCCTGATCTGCTGAGCCTTTTTGTTAAGGCGCAGACTAGTGAACCCTATGACCCACATTGTTTCAGCAAAAGTGCCTCCAGTCCATGGAGTCCTTGCACTCCATGGCTGGACACTGTCGAGCATCTGTAAGAGAGAGGCGTTTCTCACAGGGTTGCGTGGGAGCTGTTGGGTATCATCAGGTGATCCTCAGCAGTTGTTTACCAGTCAAAGGGGTGCATCTTCTGTGATTAACGTAATCAGAGGGGTTTCTCCAGTTGAAACCACTAATCAGCAGATCACCGAGTTTCTATTCTACCTTCACCAAGACGACCAACTCCGTTTTTATGGCAAAGGGCAATTGCTCAACCCTTACCCAAGCTTCACTGTTTAAAGGCTTAGACCTTTCTGCCTCAGTTGGGATTTCCATGCTCTGGTAGGAGCTTTGGAAAGTATTGTGAACTTTTGGTCATTCTGGAGTGGGGTATGACTTGCATCCTCCATAGTTTTGCCCATGTGCCATATGATCCCTGAGGAAGGCTATGAATGGAGATTTTGAAACAAGATTTTTTCTTGCTTGCCTACATTAGGAAAGAGAGTATAGTCTCTCCTACTTAGTGCAGCACTTGGAAGGATAAGGCTCCCTTTCATTCTTGTTCATTGACAAGTTTTTGGTGAAAATTTAGAACTCGTCAGTCCCTATTGAGAGCCGAGTCTTTTTTTTTTTTTATCCCATCCTTGTAAATGACTGTGATGAGAAATGGTGTGAGAAACTGTGTGAGTCCAGGGCAGTTTTACTGTAGTAACTGCACAGGATTCAACATCTTAGGCCCAGGTGTTGATATCTGTTTAGTACCAAGTAGGGAGTATCCAAGAATGCAGTTTTGTTTTGGATTTGGGAAGGTATCAGGGGGGTGTACAAGGTACCGTATCTGGAATGTGGTTCCCTAACTTTTCTCACTGTGAAGGCGACCAACTTGCAAACTCCTCAAGGAGAAGGACTAGAATGCTGGGCCTACCTTATTTATGAGCAGTCCTTCAAACCTCTGCCCATCTTTTCCTAGAAAAGTTACCAAACATCTAAAGGAAAAGATAAAGCTTCAACTTGGCAGTCAGGAGGAGAGATGTCCTCACTTGACAGTGGCCAAATAGTAGTCTCTGATGACAGCAGGTGAGTCAGCCCTCTTACCACCAATTAACTACTCTAGTTACCAAGATTCCATTGCTGATTCTAGCTAATGCTGAAGGATACTCCTGTATAGAAGGTAATGGTTTTTACTTCTGTAGGAGCAAATCCTGATTATCTATGCAGTACTCTTTATATGGATTTTTGCATGTTGTTCTGTGCCCTTCTAAACAGTAATGAAATACCTCCAGTAGTACTGTTGGTAGATATGTTGGTAGATATATATACATTACCACATATAAACCCTTTTTTCATGAAGTATAAACTGCATGGTATCAGATTTTCACAAGAATTCTGGTAGACAGTAACAGATACAATATTATCATTTCAACTTTTATTTGTCAAGATTAGGACAGCTTGGTCAGGTACAGGGCTAAAGCTTCAATTTACAAATATGCTCATTAAAATTCTAACTTCCAGCCTTACTGATATTACCAAGTCATTTAATTCTTTAATATATTTAGAATACAATATTAATTTTTAAATGTTAAATACAACTTTTACTCTGTTACTGTTAGAATATAATCTATATTAAAATAATTTATATATCAAATATAGCAAGATAATAGTAACCAATAATGATATTCAGTCTCATAGTACAGATCTATCTTAATGTAAGGACTTATAATATGTATGTGCATCAGGTAAAATCCTGGATAAAGTCTGACTTAATTCATAACTAAATATCAGCTTTGTTCACTTTATAACAGCCCTCAACTGTAATTTACTGCAGTACTCCAATATGCTTACATTTACATTTTTCCCCCCACAAAAGAAAATTTTGATAGTGTCCTCATTTTATTTCCCCCCCACAACAGAAAGCTTTGGCCTCAGTACTATTTATCTTTAGTAATTATGCCAAAATCATGCACTGGAGCAGTCTATACTTTGTAGTGTCTGCACATTGCCACAAATGTACGTTTAAAATTTTTTTTTTTACTGGGACAGAGATTACATCTGCAAATAAGCATGTTTGACCAATTCCATACTTAAATACAAGATACACGATACTTAATTGCACCTTCTGAAAATTCCTAAAGTGATGTTATTTTATCTAGATTTTTGTAATTTTGTCCACACCAAAATACTTGACCAAAAAAAAAAAATATATTCCAGCACATAAAAGTAAAAATACAAAGCTCTATATTAAAGAAAATAAAACTTGAAAAAAGACATGGCATTTATATATAGCTCCTCTGAACTGTACACGAGTATTTCTTCCCCAACATGTACATAAAATATAAAAAGTCTGGCTTGTATCTCTTGGGTAAATACAGTTCCTCATGTTATGCAAAATGAAAATATATGAAGGAAGACTGCTTTCCTACATGTACAGACTAAAAGAAAACTGTTCACAGACACTCATACAAAGAGCCGAAATCATCTTTGAAGCTGGTGCCCCATTGTTCTAGCAAAAAGGTGCAACTGTTTCTGGTTATATTTAATCAAATTCCTTTTTTGACAATAAAATACCCTGGAGGCTTTCCAGAGGTCAGACTGTCAGGAGTTGGTTATCACATCATCAATTTAGATGAGAGTCCAATAGGAAATTTTCATGTTGGCTTCTACGACTCTTAAGCTTACATTTGAGGGTAAAAACAACACAGCTAAACTAAAACAGTGAGCCATAAGCACACCAAATGTAGAGTTAATGCTTCAAAATAAGATAAATTGATGGTGAAAACATCCAACATGGTGAATTACTGTATACAGTACTCAACTCTAAAAATCTGTTTACTGTATTGGTATTTAGGTTAACCTTTTTCTACCAGAAATGCAATTCACTTGAATGAAATGTTAAACAGTAGCTGAAAAATAAAATAAATTTAAAACTAAGATACAGTTCTTAAAATTATGTGCATCAATTAATTAACAAGACAAAGACAGCACTCTCCAAAAACCTAAGTTTCTAAAAGCTATATTAAGACAATTTCAAGGCAGCACAAAGCATAGTAAGCCTTGCAATTGCATCTTGGGTAAGTGTTAATAAAAAACCATGATCCTCCATTTACCATGAAAATCAGCTTTCCAAAACATTGCAAAGAGATTTCTTCTCAGTTCTGATGTTATTGGTCAATTTCTCAATTTCAACTGTTCCTTGGATGATTTAGTCATCTAACAGTAATAGAAGAACCTTTAGCTTTTCATCAATACTTTCACATCTTGCTTTAAAATTTAATTCTCACACTCACTTCTTAACAGACTAAAATATGAAAGACACAGTTACATAAACTTAACACTAATGTGTGGGATGCCTTGTCCTTCCTACCAAAGAGAATTGAAATTGCTTGCTTCACATGCAGGTCCTACATTGCATTTTCAGAAATAAATTACTGGACACTATAGATTTGTAGATTGTTTGAAAGATTCCCTTTACTATGGGACTAAGATTGTTTAGTAATTTCCCAATACTCGTATTATTCATTTCAGACTGTGGACACATTTGACAGTGCTTTTCACTTTGCTTGCAAATCTTACACTGAATACAAGCAATTCATAAAGACAGTGGATATATAAAAATTGTATATTAAAAATTGTATATCAATGTTTCACCATACCAAAATGCAATGGCCTCAACTGGACTGTTAGCGATTGTGGTAGTACAAGTGCTCTTATCACAGACTGGTTGGTATCTGATCATCATAGGCTGAGTAACTACCTGCAAATTGTTGAGGGTGTGCTACTGTACCCTGAACAATAGCCATGAAGCAGGTGTATGGCACAAGGCTTCTTGAGGGTGTCTTATTGGGGGGTTGTGGTCCAAATAGGAAGTGTCATCGACTATGTAGTGCCTAGATTTATTTATAGAATTTAGGCATATGCCAAGCACTGGGGCAACTAAGGCCATTCAGTGCTGAAACGGAAATTGACAGTGAAAAGGTTTGAAAGGAGTAACAGGAGGAAAACCTCGCAGTTGCACCATGAATCAATTGTTAGGGGAGGGTGGACAGTAAGGTTTTTAAGTGCTTGTTGGCAAGAAGATGGGCTTCTGAGTTATGTTTGAGGAAGGTTTATTTCAATATATGGAGCTTTCCTAGGATGCACAATTGTTAGCCATTCCTGCCAAATTATGCATATCTTTATAGTGTTTTTTTGAAGGCACCTTCCTGATCTTGGAATGATATCCATTTGGGGAAGGCAGATCTGGTCATAAAAATCTAAGTGCTGGAGTATCCTCAGATGGGGCACTGGAATTCGTAGGCAATGTTTGTCTTCTTAGGGGAATCAAAAACGTTCAGGGAGAGGCATTTTTTCCGCAGTAGGTGCAATGTTTTTGGGGCCTTATCTGGTTAAAGTTAATTTGCTTTTAGTGTTTGAGGCACTTGCTCTGCCTCTTGAGGTTTAGACCAAGATTGGTCTTCTCTGTCACACCTTTGTCAATAGTTTTGTTTGTTTTGAAGATGAGAATAACAAGGAAATTTAGTTTTCCATTAACAATCACCTCATGGTGGAGGACACAAGATTCCCCATAAGCATGGCATATTTCCTGTTTTTCACTTTCCTTCACAAAGGTATCATCAATGCACCCTGCATTAGATGGCAAGTGCTGGTGCTTGGGAGATGAGTGGAGACCCCAAAGGGTATTTTTTTTTTTTTTTTTTTTTTTTTTTTTTTTTGAACCATTAACCCTCTCTGAATGTCATATGCATACTGCACTAGAAATTACATTTTCAATTAAGGACACTCCTGATTTGGACCAAGATTCTACAGTGAAATACCCGTGGGGAATCCTGAGCAGCACCCACTTCAAGTAATTGTCCAACATCAGCCATGTACTTTCAATTTTAAATCAGTTAGCAACAAGCACTTGACTCATGATGAATGCTACCACTGTTGTGCAACTATTACCAGTTCCTTGCCTGCCATCCCCTCATAATTATACAACCAGTGACCTCACAATCCTTACTAGTACCTGTTGAGACACTGCTATATTGGATATGTCAAAATTTTTTCATATCCTCTTGGTGTAAAATGTAACTTACATTATTTACTCTAGCATACATTTTCACAAGTGAAAATATGTCCCTGAATGTGTTCAAATCCCTAAATGAATGATGAACATTGGATGACTACTGCATGATCCTAGTCCCAAATAAAAATTAATCATTTGAAGCATTGACAAAAATTTTATAAAGTGACCTCTGTTGTTACATCCATCAACTGTGATATATGTGAAGCAAGGGTCTCTGGGAATTACCCAGTATAGAAAAATTCAAGCCAGCTTTATGAAGAATTAGTAATTAACTATTTTGGTTTAAACTAATTAGTAATCACTGCCTGAAATCGTATAGCGTCATATATGTAATTACTCATGAGTGACAGTAAACTTTCGAAAAACAGTGCCCAAACATTGTGTGCTGCGCTTTGCAGAACGTGCTTTTCTGGCATCCCTACTATTGACAATATAATTTACTTAGAAAACTTTGACTGTAGTTTAGCAAAACTTGCAGTTTTCAGGAAGAAATGTAATGAAATAAACAGATTTCTGTGTGAGTTGCGATTTGAGAAATTTGCATCTGAATTCCATTCCCTTAAGGGCTCAAGTATCACTTCACATATACATTTACCATAGAACACTGAAGGAAAACTGATCCACTCTATTATTAATTATGTACCTTTTTTCAGAAGTCCATTACTTTCATAATTCTATGTTATAGCTAGGTTACAATTTGCTTAGTACTGTACATAATTCTCACTTGCATAAGCAGAAAATGCTGCTGTGCAATATTCAAACAAAAATTTATTAAATAAAACCCCTTAAGAAAATGGTACATCCATACAATACTCATGTTTGAATTTCTTGGACAACAAAATAAAAATTATAAGCTTTAATTACAAACGGTTGTATGATATATACAAAACAGCAATTCCATTTGGTACTAAACACATTAAGAGTATAATCTGCAGCTTTTACCAAGCTATGAAAAGGCCAATCACTTATTCATCTCTATCATCAAGGTTATTATACAATACATTGCCTTCCAAAGCTAAGCTATGCTTACGGCTATGTCAGAAGGCTTATCTGACTGTCCATACCTGACTGACTGTTTCTCATCTTACAGCTTTTGTGTCACCAAATGATTCTGTTGCACCGCATTGAAAATTTAACACTATACAATAATGCAAAGCTACATACAAAAACAAATGTTGAGGAAGATCAACGTTGAGAAATAGTTCTCCAATTTTCAGTAATCACTGGGGTCTTGCATGCTAACAAACATTGTTGAAAACCACTACAGTACATTAAAAAACCTGGCAGCATTTATTACAATAACTGAAATAAAATACATATAATTTAAACCTGGCAGCACTTATTACAGTAAGTGAAATAAAATACAAATAATTTAAACATAACAAGCTTGCTTATAAAATATGAACACGAAACAGTGAATAATTTTCTGCTGTGTATTGCATTGTAACTACAGTGTAAAAATATTTGTTTACATTTTTTATGTATTTTTTCTAGTCTCTTCCATCATTATAGTTTCTGGAATCTTGTTGGCAACATTTATTTACACAGTAACATCAGTCATGAAACAGCCTACCTGCAACCATTGAGTGTCATAACATTTGGCAACCATCACATTTTTAAAATTTAGAAATATTTTCCCACATGATCACGCTGAATAACTCTGGTTCCTGATTTGCATAAGCCATCTGTTATAGCTGTCAATTAGAGACTGTCAGTTAGATCTATAAATACTATAATTCTTCAAATTCTTCACTAAGTAGTCTCATGTTATTAGAAATTCACATGTACTCAATATTAATATCGGAGCTATCCAGGATATCTGTGATTATGAAAAGGAGAAAATTTAACCCATACTTAAGGCAACTTTGCAAGTGTGAGCATGGCTACTGCATTTCCCAAGTCAACCTAATGGGTTGGTAATTTAAAAGGCATGAAAGTGGTAATTTCTCCGTATTATGAATCTGAATGATATATTAAGTGGCGAGTGTTCTTTCTTACAACCTATAATTTTTTTTGTAATGGTCGGTTCTGAACCTAGAACCCTTATCTGGAGGCCCCTAGTATCTAAACAGCTATGGTTGATTCAATTCTAAGTCTTGATAATACTCTATGTACCTGCAACAGCATCCTCAAAGAGTTATTTCAGCTTTCTTCTTGGTAGCAATGACGACTTTATATGTATACAAAGCCACCAATATATTAGACCTGTAGTTTACAGCAAATAGGTGTGTTTGCCATACCCTGCAGTATAGACTAACAATTTGTCCAGCAAATAGGTGTCTTTGCCAAGCCTTGCTGTTTAATACTTGCAAATGAAGTTTTCCTTCGATTAGAACTCTCTTTTGCCCTTTCTGTCTGAGAGGTATTCTTGATGCTTGTGCCCTTTCTTTCTGAGAGGCATCCTTGGTGCCAATCACCACTGCTATGGTTTAAATGATGTCCTAATCTTATCAAACATTTCTTTTAATGTACTTTTTTTTTCTTTGTGTGAAAATTTCAAAGTGGGGGGAGTTAACGTTCACTCCATACATCTAGATCTATGTCTAAGGTACACCTAATTCCCTTTGAAACTGACTGAACACTTGTCAGTTAAGTACCAGGGGTAACTTCTTTAAGGTGTCCTCCTGTCATAAAAGTGCAACAGCTTGCCTAGAGGACACTTTCACTTCTCAATATGAGTTAATACCCCTAACTTTTTTCTCAGCTATTTTTTATACACGTTTTAAGCCTCTATACAGTTATACTTTTCCAAAGGGACTATCATTGGTGCAAAAACTTAGGTCACTTTTGCTCTAAGTGCAGAAAACTTACCTAAGCCTGATAACTGAGGTGTTCTTGTTTGGATTCTGTAGAGATTGCAGTGTGCATTGTATTGTCAGCCTCATTTTGTCTCAATGTTGTTTAAGTATTTAATGTCCTATTAACCAACGTAAACAGAAACAGTCAGCAATCACCCAAAAAGAAGTATAAAGCAAAAGATTCATCTGAAATCATCTAGCATTTATGTTGCAGGCTACTGGGGCAAGGCCATGATAATGTCTAGATATTAAGTTACCCACTAACTTCACATACAGTAAAAAATTTTCAGTGTTTTAGGACTACTGGAATTTAATGAAAATTCATAAAAGACTTTTGATGAGAATGATTTAAGCAATCTATAAAAATCTCTCTTTTTCACAGGGCTATGATATACACTGTCCAACAGTTAATTATGCATCAAGTAACCAGGAAAGTTTCCTACTCTAATCAAAACGAGTTCTCAGTGTTATTGACAGTATCCATAGGATAATCAATTGAAAACCATCCTTAATTCTGGACAGTGGAAAAAAAAAGCCTTAATATAAATCAAAATCTGCAACAAGGTAAGAATTCGATCTGCACTACCACTTAATTTTTTAATGATAAGAACATTCTGTAACTTGTACACAACGATGATAAAACTGTTACATAAGAAGAATCAGAAACTTATGTCCTTTTAATGTTATACAGCAGCTATTCAGCGTATTTTAGAAACAGTTCTTCCGGATTGGCTACCATGTAAACACAAATCACAATAAGATCATGAATGTCCATGTCAGTACTGTGTGAATGCTTTATATTCATATTGTCAAATTGACATTTAATTCTAATATCTTTCCATAGATTTCCAAGTGTATTGCCATTGTTCTTGTTTGTGTACTGTAGAAACTTTCTTCCCCTTAACAAAGTCAGAGCTCTTTCTACAGCCTTGTAATGGAAAATGAAACCTGTCCTTTCATCATAAAGGTGTTTCACAAATTTCAGTCTACATTTTCCAATGCTATTCCTTTAAATTGGCTCAACTTTCCTATTACCAACATCCTATTCGTGTAAATACAGTAACTAAAACTTTAACATCAACACTGATTCTAGCTATTATGTACAATTAAAGCCATATGTACCAAATAGCTGTAAATGTAAATTTTATGTAAATTTGTGGATGTCTTTTTTTTACTTGAAAGATTTCAGACACTGCTCAGTAAGCTTCTTATTCTCAACCCTAGGGATATAATATCTTCTATCATCCCAGAAGTGAACTTTATATTCAACAAATAAATCCACTTTTTTGAAACCTAAAAAGTTCACTACTAAGTGATGAACTACACATATGACCCAAAGTAAACTACAAAGGTAACTAATTACAAAAAACATTGAGTTATACTACAATGGCTTTGTTTCTAGTGTTTACATGGTTGTGAGATATATGGCATTTCCTCTCCATGATTTAATTTTGTCAACTTCAGAGATGAAGACTCTAGTCCTATTAGTATATAGGTCACTGTACAAGATCTTTCAGTGAATGATCAAACATTACAGCTCAAAGGTTAAAATTCAGTTAATTACTATGAATTTTACTGTTTTAATATTACAATTTGAAAACTTCAAACTAACTTGAACAGAGAAATGTAAAGCTTTTTTGGAAATAATATTACCAACACATTAACTGACAAAGACCAATCAGTGTTATTTATATAATAAATTCAAATTAATCTACTATAAACTAAATGACTACGGCACCTTGAGGACTTGTCACACATGCACATTTTTTGGCATATTTTAATATATTGCCACCAAACTCCACACAAGCCTATATAGCAACTGTACAAATTTAATATTGACATCATGATATTCTCTAAAGCACAAAAGATACACAACTTAAATTTGCATAAACATATAAAAACCATATGCCACTTGGTGTTAAATCTGTTAAGCAAGGTACTTAAAAATGCCAGATGACGTACCACAGTACCACTGCCTGTGTTCTCCTGGTTTCAGTGATGCCATATCTATTATGTACAATTCTGTAGCTTGTATTTCAATACAAGTTCGCCTTCAAAAGACACTCAACATTCAAAAGATTCAGTGATACAGAATACGCCCAAGTTATTGCCATACAGGTAATATCATCACATAACCTACTTTACAATACAGCTAAAATGTTTGAAGTGCTAAATAAATGCAATGGAATTAAAGTCTCAAAGTAAATTTGGGGTTATTATTTATATTCCTTAACTGAAGTGTGAAAGGAATTACTGCTCTATCCATCCAAGCTAAATTGTAATGTACAAAAAATATCTTCATATAATTCATTTCTTTACATTATTAAGGTTATATGTCTTTTTTTTTTCTAACACATATCCAAACTCCTCTTAACTGGAATTCTTCAACATATCTATCAACGAGTCATTTCAAAAATCTTTTCTGAAAACGTTAATCACAATCTTATGTACAGATTAATAAAACCACTTAGTCTGTCCTGTACTCTATCAAGAAAGAAGAACAGTGCTGTATAACACTCCTAAAAGCTGGTAATTTTTAATGAAGCTATGTAACACAATGGCTACATAAAAATACCTTAATGACTGAGAGAGATGATTGCCTCATGATTTAACTAGAAATCCTGGCAGCAGAGATTTTGCATTGGTTGAAGGCAGTCTTTCATAGACGTAAAAAAGTTACTTCGTCACAAGCCCCATCATCAACCTGAAACACAAATGTAAAGGTTAAAGGTTAAATGAAAATTAGTGTAGCTTTCCCTGTCACATTAAGTCAAAACATAAAAAAAATATTTGAAAATGAATTTCACACATACCAACCAAGAAACTGAAAGAAGAGTGATGTTGCTTTTTTTTGGGGGGTGGTGGTGAACTGAAAAGAAAACTTAACCTGTCACCGGTATTTGTTTCGAAGCTCTGCCCTCTAGTTTCAAAACTATTAGACTGCCATTAGAATGTCCCTTGCTCACCCAATCATGATACCCCTCCTGAGGTTGGGTAAGAACATTTCAGTATACAGTATTGTATCATGTTTGTGGCCCAACAAACATGCAATGAGGCTGGGTGCCTTACAACTACTTCCTTTGCAGTAATGTTGTTTACACCTAGGTATTTATATGAAGTTATGCACTGACAACCACATTCTTTTCAACTAGTCATCTTCATTCATAAATAAAAAGAATAATCAATGTCATCAATTACAGGAGCAATTTTCAATTGCCTAAGGAGCATCAAATGCATAGGGTGCATAAGAACTCATTTGGTTAGATACATTTAAGTTGACTATTTTCAATCACCACTTACAGTCAAAACTAGTAACAGGCAACTGTGCTATCCTTAGTAACAAGCAACTGTGCTAACCTATCTTAGCTCCAGGTACTGTAATGCCACAAGTTCTATTTAACCTTTTTGTTTATGATTCTTATACGCAATTGTGTCTGTGGGAAGCGGCAGTGCCTCAAGCAGTAGACATAAAAATGTTTATACCTTTTTTGTTCAAAGATGTGTAGCTATGACAACCTTTAAGGTAGAGTGCTCAATTTTGTTTCAATTTGCAGCTGAAAGTAGTGTTGTTTTATACAATGGCATACTAAAAATTCCTCCAAAATAACTTTTATGTAAGTGGAATGATGAGTAGAATTTACGAGGTATAAGAAAATTTTGCACTTTCCCCCTGAAAGTTATGAGAAGTTATGAGGTACAAGAAAATCCTGCACTTCCCCCCTAAAAAATTTGTTCACCCCAAAAATTTGTAGAAGTTAGGTATGAGAAAATTCTGCACTTTCCCCCAGAAAAATTTTTCCAGAAAAAACTACTAGCAGTAAAGTCTTAATTTTTTTACCCATAGCACTTCTTCATTTAACGTGCTTTTTCCCATTTTTCATATGGGGTAAGCACGATGCCTTCTTTTGAAGGACTTTGATTTGGCGTTGGGGTAGGCCATAGCCTCGATCGACTGCCCTGCCTGACATCGCTTAGACCCCGGTAGCACGTGTATATGTATCGTGCCAAATCCCCAGCTCCCTTTCTCCCAGCAGCGAGGAGACATGAGCGGTTAGGCCGATAGTTCAAGACATGTGAGGTGTCTGTTATGTTTTTAGAATATGTTGGAGTGGCTTTGTCTGTGTGTGTATTAGTCTGTAACACCCATTTGTTTTCAGCAAACCTATCCGTTGATTACATACATAATCCCGGGGTGTCTACACGGATAGCAAAGCGTCCGCCTCTCTGACCGGTCGGCTGTGGATTTGAACCCGTGCCACAAACTTCTTATGAAGTCCAAGGCTGCTGCTCTACCGACCGAGCCATCGAGGCTCTTTTTTTACCCATAGCACACCCAGACAAATTAAGCACTTATTGCAATGCAAAAAGCTGTAATTACAATAAAGTAATCATATCAGAGAAAATATAAATAAATGAATGACAAGGTAACATAACAATTTCCATAAGAAAGGAAACAGTCACCCACACGACACACACAAAAACCTCTTTTTACCTTTTTTTTTTGTTGTTCAAAGATGTGTGGCTCTCACAATTTTCATGGTAGACTGCACAATTTTATTTAATTTTGCAGCTGAATGATTGCTCTATACAGTGGCATGAAAAAGTCCCCTAAATGCATTTATGTAGGGGAAATATTTGCAGTGGAATGATTGCTCTATTCAATGGCATGAAAAAGTACCCAAAATAGGTTGAAAGTATTTAGGTCATATAAAGAGTATAATTTAAGGGAGATTGGAAAATTTTGCACTTCCCCCCAAAAATTTTGCCAAAGGAAAAACCATGATAGTTTTCATTTGTTATCCATAGCACATCCAGATAAATTATCTACTCCTTGTCGTACAAAAGTTGTAGCTATACCAAGGAAAGTATGAAAAAATGAACAGAAAACTAGTGTTACCTTTTCTGTAAAATAAGTCAGTCTCTCTCTCTCTCTCTCTCTCTCAGGAAAGAGATAAATGATGTAATTATGAATAAAAATAAAAAACTATACAAAACAAACGGCACTCAATCGATTCTCTCTCTCTCTCTCTCTCAGAAAAAGACAAATGATGTAATTATAGACTCTCTCTCTCTCTCTCTCTCTCTCAAAAAAAGACAAATGATGTAATTATAGACTCTCTCTCTGAATCTCTCTCTCTCTCTCTCTCTCTCTCTCTCTCTCAGAAAAAAGACAAATGATGTAATTATAGACTCTCTCTCTCTCTCTGAATAAGATAAATGATGTAATTGGAGAATAAAAATATACAACTACACAAAACAAATAAGACATGTTACATGTGTATAAATATCAAAAACATTTGCCAAAAATGATCATCTTGTTTGCTGGTTTGTGCATCTTTTTAATTTTTTGACATTTGCATACGTCATGAAAATGCGAAGGACTTAAATTTGGATGATGTCTACAATATACCAGTCATCAGTAAGCGAAAGGGTTAAGGCCCTTACTGACTTAGAATCAGGATGGATATCATTCAGGAGACTAGGCAAGTACAACACCGCAGGAGCAGTTAGCATACATACTTCATCTGATAAGAGATATCCAGATCAGTAAGAGAAATATGCAGCATCCTGTGCATAGCAATAAAATTGTTAGCAAAAGGGGTCCTGCTGACTGGACTCATCCCAATAAGGAAAATAACGTGGCCCAACTTGACTACTTTATCTGCTACGGCTGCTTACAATGCCTTTAAGAGTAATAACCTGAGAAGGAAGATCACTGGCATTTCATCAGATAAACAGATTTACTTGAAATGTATCTTTCTCTGAAATTTTTTGTTTCCTCCAAGCTTTTCCCGCAAAGTTCATTGGGCATTGGAATTAAAACGATAAACATGATACATTCTTTGAAGCCTATTTACTGAAGATAATGAGTTTTAATGATACAAGATAACTCACACTCTAATGCAAATCTAGCTGCTTTGTCATCATGAATGCTTTAACCTGTGTATGAACAAGGAACACCAAAATTTTAATGGAAATGTTTGAAAAAAGAAAACATGAAACTTTGGAATGTACATTTGACTCAAGAGGCATCATTTATTTCCTGGACAAATAAATTCTTTGTAGATCTTTAAAGTCTGCTGTTCCTACAATGAAGTGATAGGCTTTAATAAAGCAAGTGTTTGTACTCAAGCAAAAATGTACTTTTAATTAACAAAATTGTGCTTATTATATTTACTGTCTTATGATCTTAAAAGTGCTCTAAAAATCTGAGCTAACAAAGACGTTGTTTTAGTTTCTCACCTGAAGTCTATAGTACGAGCAGCAAGGAGCTTATTACACTCAGCACTGTCTGGCAGTGGAAGGGCAAAGAAGGGACTTTCTGTTCCATTTTCTGTGAATTCAAACTGGTAAATGTGTGGGTCAACTCTCATGTCCCCAAAAGGACCACGAAGTATCATGAAGTGAACCATCATGGGGTTGTTGGGTTTACTTTTCACAATCAGCTGAAAATGCAAGTATGGATTTGAATCAAAAGCAGTTACTGCCTTTTGACAGGAATTTAACCACACCTGCAGTACAGTCAAGCATCTGAAATTACTGTCTTACAAAAAACAAGAACAACCACAATAGGTACAAAAAAATGTGTCCCTTTTTAAAAGTTTTGTGCATTAGCCTAATATTGAGAGAAAATCAACTAGCCAGGGGGTTACCATCTTGATGGTGGACTACATCTTAATTAATGGAGCATGCAACAAGTAATTCATCATAAGAAAAGGGATGAAATCCAAATCAAAAGCTAGCATGAAAATTATTTTGTTGAAAACATTGGCACTTATGGAACTTTTCAGTGATAGCTGTGGCCCAAGGGTATAATAACAAGAAAATTAAAATGCAAACCATACTGGCAATTTCGAAAATCATTTGCTGATTAAGAACAGATGATTTTTAAATGTGGAAAAAACCTATGCTTTAGAATGGAAGGAGAATTTGTCTAAATAAGTTAATGTGGAAAAAGTGCAATGAAAAGGATTCAAATGGGTCCAAGGATGAATTCTAAGAAAACTTTTGTTCATTTAAAATTTTTTTTTTATTGGAAGGGGTATTACTAGTTCACTAAAAGTTAATTTTTATTTGTATTTGGGAGCAAAACCCAATGAAACTAGGAAAGTGGAAAAGGGCTGGAAAGTAATCTGCTTTGCATGGTCAACAATCTTGAGTTCTTTAAAAGTCTAGAGCAAAATAATTATCAAGTAACAATTGAAAGAAAACTTTACAAAAGATTAGCACAAACTTAGCTCCCCAGTTGTCGGACTGGAGTGGGGGGTATGGAAGTGATGAGGTTTTTACAAATAATAATATTTCTATTAATAACCATAACTACCATAATGACAAAAATAGCTGTTAAAAAAAGAAAACAACAAACCTGATAGGTAATGAAACGGTCACAAGTAAGGTGAGGGTCCTTTTGGTTGTCATTCAGCCGGGCTTTTATCACCCACTGGTATCCAAGAGCAGAAAAACGACTGGTTTCGTAAAACAATTTGTGGATGAATTCATCAGTTCGGTATGGCTTCAGCTGCAAGTCTGTAAATTGCACAAAAAATGCACCAATAATCCAAAAAATAAACTGTACAATGACAATTACCACTTGTCCAGGGTTCATCCGAATAATAATAATTACATCTTGACAAATACAATGTCCAATAAAGTCCTACTTGCGCAAGGCATTACAAACCTATAACAATTCACCTTGTATTCTGCTAGTTTATTTACATTTTTACCTACAGTATTATGTATTAATTTATCTTTTTTATTCTTTTCTACTAACTGATCTCCTTTCTCTGTACTTCCTATTATCTTCTGTAACTTTTAAATGAGCACTACATTCTTTGGAAGCTTGAATTTCAAGTCAATGGGCCCTGTAGGCTTGTTCCATATGAATAGAGGTTTACGTTATGAATAATAACAATAACAATAATAATAATAATACAGTAATAATAATAATCAGATGAATTTAAAACTGCCACCTTTGTCATCCATGGCCTTTGCTTTACCTTGGTTGAAAGGACCTGAGAGTATGAGAGGTGGGAAACTTCACATCAAATCAGAGGGGCAAGAGTATTTGACATCAGGGGTTTTTAGTAGCACCTCATCTTAACAGACACTGGGGGTTTGGCCTTTCTGATAAGTAACAAAAGTCCATTAGCCTAAGTAACAAAGAACTTATATTATGGCCTGCATTTGAAAATTTTACAACTAACAGCAATTCCACATAGTTCCCAACCTAAACTAACCTTTAATTTACACTTGGCATTTAAGATATATATCTAAAGCTACATCAGATCTAAAATGGTAGCATCAGGAAACTTAATCATAATGTGGCAGTTGATAAGTACAGAAGTCCTCTAAGTTGAGGTGTTACTACTTTTTTCTCATAAAAGATTACCCAGGAATAAAAGCCCTCTAATGTTCTTTGAAAAATTTGGCAGTTTTCATATTTCATTGCTTTGTATGCATAAGAAAAATACTTAAATTTACTCATTGCTCTCAAGATAAATTTCATCTAAATCTTTTGCACACAAACTGGTAATAGAAAATGATGAAAAAATATAAATACTTTAGTATTTATTTTTTAAATACTTACTTCTCCATTATATAGATTTTACTACCAGTGTCATGGAAGTAAAAGCTAAATAATGGAGAGGTAAGGTTCATTTCAAAAAGTAAACATATACAACTAAGATGACACAAGCTAAGAAAAATACTGTACAGAAATATTTATGACTTTTAAAAATCTGGTTGGTCCTCCTTATTACTGTACTAAGTGTCAGTACTTAAATACCTTTGAAAATGGTTATGCATTATAATTATGAAAAAGAGATTTCAAGTTTTATTATCATAATTCATCTGCAAAACTAGCTGTCCAAGTTTTTATGATTATACAGCCTACATACACAGATCAAAGAATACAGCCAAATAGATTGTAGCATCACCTATCCAGTACTTTTGAGTTTCAACTGCATATGACATGACCTACATATAAAAAGGAAATAATATAGCTGAGGAGTCCTACCTATAATACATAAGGTTACAAGATATCCAGCTACACAACACCCAAGCACTAAAAGCCACCGTGTGCATTTTTAATATGGCTTGTTTCTTTTGTAACATATTAAGACAACGTTTTGTGAAAGAGAGAACAAACAAGTAAAAAATGCGCCCAAGTTTCTTTGGAACAATCGAATTTTCTGTACAGCCACTACAGCGTATAATCAAGGGCACCAAAAATAGATAAATCTTTCAGTGGTCTTGGTATAATGGTGTATGAGCCATGGCCCATGAAACTTTAACCACAGCCTGGTGATGGTCCCTCCTATAGCATTGACAGAAGCATGATTATGGCTAACTTTAACCTTAATTAAAACCAATTTAAAGCCCTTTCGCCTCAGTAGTTTTTGAGATCTGAGGGCGGACAGAATGAAGTGCAGATGGACAGACAAAGCCGGCAAAATAGTTTTCTTTAACAAAAAACTAAACTGTAGATAACTGCTACTGTACATGGTTGTGGCAACTTACAACATTTTAGACCAAGTTAGAATAGCCATGTTCTTAGCCCGGTCAGCCATAATAAATATATAAGAATCCATATACCATTTACCAGTAAAACCTATCAGTATGTCAATATATCATGTTTTAATCGTTCTGCACACACACAATTATAAATGCAACACCTTATACAGTAATGGAGCAGTAAGTTCATGTTACTATCCGCACGCCACCTTTCCTGTGAACCCCCAGTATTCGCAGGGGATGCGTTCCGCACCCGCCCACCCCCGCGAATAGCTAAAATCCGTGATTACTTAAAACATCTCTAAAAACACTTAGAACTGCCCATTTTGATAGTTTAAACACGAGAAAAACCCTCTAAAAATGCTTATACCTGAGTATTTTAATAGTTTTATCACAAAAAGTGCATTTATTCATGAAAATTACATGAAAATACAGTAATTAGTGATTATTTCTGTGAAAAATACTGTGAATGGGCAAATTTTCCGCGAATAATGGGTAGATATGTTCCACATAGAA
The DNA here is from genome assembly GCF_040412425.1 of Macrobrachium rosenbergii. Classification (NCBI taxonomy): domain Eukaryota; kingdom Metazoa; phylum Arthropoda; class Malacostraca; order Decapoda; family Palaemonidae; genus Macrobrachium; species Macrobrachium rosenbergii. Next base: position 66,136,922 of record NC_089796.1, on the reverse strand, counting down.
ACCCGCAAATGCGCGAGTCGGCGAATCGTGAGAACGCGAATACAGGGGGTTTACTGTATTCTGTTACTTAATGTGAAAACCTCGATAACAGTTAGCTTTGCCTCACAGCACTGTCTCTCAATAGTTCTAAAAAGCTTTCTGTGTGTGACTGGAGCAAAATTTGTGTATCATTATTCCGTTACAAATTCACCTGCCAATGCAAATCTAGTTAATTCAACATTAACTGTCAGTACAGTAAAGTACAGTATGTATAAGCTGTATATTACAAAATTCTAACATATGATATCACTGTAAAACCACCGAACCTTGATGCAAAGTGCAAAAACAAACAAAATTGTACTGTGACAACAAGAGTGCAAGTTTTTACCACCTGCAGAAAATGCCAGAGTAGAGGCACCTTTCAGAGCATGATGCGTCAATTACCTTGGCAATAAATCTCTCTCTCTCTCTCTCTCTCTCTCTCTCTCTCTCTCTCTCTCTTTTTTTTTTTTTTACAAATTTTCCTGATGTTTTCCAGAACTAATGAGATTCATAAACTGAAATCCAAAACTGAGGTCTTTTTATGAGCTGGTACTTTTAGTGCCAAATAGCAGCCATATTAAAGGTAAGACCCTCATCTGGTGGTCAGATTCAACAACCCTACAATTATTACCATTACAGTAATACCTCAAACATTCGCGGTCAGGTTCCAGAACCCACCACGGATCAGGAGGAATTGCGAATGTTTGGTACGAGTCAGTAAAAATGCTAATAAATGTTTACTTCTAAAGTTGAAACCCTAAATATGACCCAAATCATGCTCCCAAAGCACTTTAATTTCATTTAAAAGTTAGCTTAATACATTCTTAAAAAAAGAAATAAATGGTTGACATAATTGCTACACTAGCACATTTACAGTACGGTACAGTCCCACATCCCCCCGCGAATAGGTCAAATCCGCGAATGCTTAAAACCCCTCTAAAAACACTTAGAACTGCCCATTTTGATAGCGTAAACCAAGAAAAACCCCGTAAAAATGCTTATACCCGAGTATTTTAATAGTTTTATCACAAAAAGTGCATTTATTCATGAAAATTATATGAAAATACAGTAATGATTGAATATTTCTCAGAAAAAAATTTAAATGGGCGAATTTTTCTGTGAATGATGGCTAGATATGTTCCACAGAGAAACCCGCGAATGCTTGAGTCCACGAACCATGAGAACGCGAATACAGGGGTTTACTGTATACTACTGTTACCACTATACTAATTCATTGGCTGTTGTTTTGTTTTGCATTCACAGTAAGGTATAATCAAACAACAAATGGGACTGTAAACTTAATGAGTGATGTTTTCTTTGTCACTGTCAGGAAGGTAAAGTGGGTGAACTTCATATGTCACAGAGTTAGTCATATAATGAAGGTACAATTCAATAAAATAAAGAAAAGAGAAAGACAAAAATTTTGCAGATCTGTGAAAAAATCATGGAAGCAAATTAGTTACGTTCCAATGAAAATTTTGCGAATCCAGAAATGCAAATGCACGAGGTATGATTGTATAACTATGAAGCTTCTCTTGCTAACCTTAAAAACTGAGTATCATATACAGTATACACTTCAGATAGACCATGATAAAATAAAACAAAGGAAAACAAAACAATAAAATTATTACTTACAAAACAAGAACTTGATATATTAAAACTTGAGAATACCTTGCATTTGATTCCAAGTTTTACAAGCAATAGTACATGTACTCACCATTGAATGTAATTTTTTCAAATGAAAGAACTGACATGATCTGATTGAAGGTCTTTGAAGCTTCTTCTACAGTTTCTGCCTGTTTCTGAAGATGTGAAAACACCTGAAAATATATTCATGATTGTGAGAAGACTTGATACATGATGCATACAAAATTAACCGATGGTAACGTAAGGTGGAGAAACCAGAAAATATATAGCAAAGGCTTACCTCTGTCTTACAAAAACAGCAGTTACAGCAATCAATTCTCATTGATATGGCACCAGGCTTAGCAAAATGTACTGCATATACTTTATTCTTAGTCACACTAAGTGCCATAACTTTCGAACTACTGTATATGAGAGATGCATTATCCATACTTGGCATGCATACTTTGTTTGAGGCCAAAGTCAAGGCCAAAGGTTCAATAGCAATTTGATAATGGTGGGGAACAAACTTTCAAATGCATAGTACCACTGCCCTTTTAACTTAGAAATGTAAGTAAGCCATTAATAAAATACCGCATAGCTAAATTTTGTTTCTGTCTGACTTTGCTTATTAATAAATTACAGTACTATAACATCATGCTGGGTTAGTGATGATGTGATGTACTACACAAAGGTGGCTTTGATCATGTTAACATGCAGTACCTTAAAAATGACAAGTTATGTATGCAGTTGGAAATGGCCCTGAGTACACACACATTTCAGCAAAAATATTACTTTCTTCATAAACAGTAGGCTCAGCTACATTTAAAAATAAGAGATTCAAACTATACTCCATATCCATATCACTGGTTATTCTCTCTATTCCTTGTAAAATTTAACTTCTGGACCAATATTTTGCTCATGTTTTCAAGACCACTTAAATATCTAATACTGTATATTGTCTTCTTCCCACCATAATGAAACATTCTGCTATAGACTTCATAAATGAGTGAAGCGCTTACCTGGGCACCAGTGTGATTGGGATGCTGACATTGCTGCTCGTGACTTCCCACATCATGGTGAGGTCCACGCCAACCACAGCCCAACACATTGTACTGGCAGCGCACAGGCCTAAGAACAAAACAACAGGTATAGGACAAGTTCCAAAACTGACAATGAAATAATGTATGAATGGAAAATAAAATTTAGGCCAAAGACCAAGCACTGGGACCTACGAGGTCATTCAGAACTGAAAGGGAAGGTATAGTAAAAGGAATGAAAAGGGTTGCAGCTAGGGGCCAAAGGGATGCTGCAAAGACCCTGAAGTGAAATAATGTAATGTAGTTTACCCAACATCAACCTTTTTCTGAGGCTTCAAGTAAATGGCTAAATACCAAAATGTTTCCTTTCTCCCTACTTTGTGACTCAAAAATAATGAATAACCGAGTAAAGTCTGTACATACAATACATGGATTAATGGTTATCTTAGCCTTCACTTTTATCCATTCTTGGTCTCTCTATCTGAGTTTCTGCCCTCTTTACTGGTAAATGCAGTTATAAAATTTTTTCTTTTTAAGCTTAGTATCATGGTCACATATTAGCTTACAGCACATTTGTTTAAAACAACAGTATATTAGAATCTACTGGTCACTTTTTACCAGATATGTACTGTATGTAGTATTTATTAACCACAATGCCCTCTCAACTTCTCGATTTCTTCACATTTTGGAAATGCTTGTCACTACTAAGCCTTGATCCAAATATGACAAATTTTCAATCAATTTGTATTTTTCATAACTGAAAACCTAAGGTCTTTACGTAGGGGAAAATCTCTAAGTGGTAGTTGGATCCGGTTGAAAATAGAACAAGGTTTGGTGGCACAAGAGTGATAGCCAATGGGGAGAGAGTAGGCAGAGTCTGACTTCTCCTCCCTTTCTTGTGCAATGTGAAATACCAGCCATCTCTTCACTGTCTTCCCTGCAAGACGTGCGCTGCCCTATCTCATGTGGGAGCCGGTTTATTATGCACTTCCTGTCCTATCTTGGGTCTGGGGTATCCAAATGAGGTGATGATAATTACCTGGCCACGAGGAAAGATATAAACTATTCCCGCTGATTTGTACTTCTACCTGTCAAATTCAGATACATTTACTAGAGCTGGAATAGAACGACCTTCAAGTACTTAATCGTATTTGTTTTGATGCTAAAGTAGACTATTTTTGAACATTTCTTTGGATGTCAAGTAAGTTATGACAAAGTACCCAAGATAAATACTTTTCCGTAAAGGGGATATAAGATTTCTAATTTCATTTTCCATGGTGAAGTTGCAGGCATGTGTAATAGATAACAAAAGGTCATAATGAATATCTTAATATATATTTGTATGCCTCAAGATGTATTTTTCCAACCACGCAAGCATGAAAGAAGACGGTGCGTTACACTTTAACAAATCTGTCTTGATATATCTGTATGCATTTTCTTTGAGTTTCAGTGCTCTACAACTTGCTGTTTCCTGGAACGCACATAAATTATTAGGTTCAATCCTATACCTTGATAATTTCCCTGTACACAGTTTCTATAAAATTGAAAAAAAGATCTGTGACTAATAATAATTGCTATTCTCTGCAGTCAAAATTGTTAACATATTAGGCCTGTTTCCATATGAGAGAGAGAGAGAGAGAGAGAGAGAGAGAGAGAGAGAGAGAGAGAGAGAGAGAGAGAGAGAGAGAGAGAGAGAGAGAGAGAGAGAGAGAGAGAGAGAGAGAGAGAGAGAGAGAGAGAGAGAGAGAGAGAGAGAGAGAGAGAGAGAGAGAGAGAGAGAGAGAGAGAGAGAGAGAGAGAGAGAGAGAGAGAGAGAGAGTGTTTAGTTAAAAACTTTGACAAAGTAATCACAGCAACACATCAAATTAACAGACTTCTACACTTAGCACAACTACAGTATTATCATTATTTTCTATTTGGCTACCATTTTAGAGGCCATACATTTTCAAACCGATCTTCTAATTGAGTGTCGAGTATAAAGTACAGTTAGCTTTGGTTAGGAACTACGTGGCATTGCAGTTACCTGTAAGAACTAAAAAAAAAAAAGTGCTGGAAGTGATATAGGGTCTTCATTACATAATCTAGTATGGGATAAAAATGGTTAGTTAAATATCTTAATATTTTTAAAAAAGACCCTCTCAACATCAGTGCCAATGTCTATGATTGCAAAGGTAGTAAAAAAGTATACGATACGAACAATAGATAAAAATTTGCAGTAAGAAAAGAGTATGATACAAACAATAGATAAAAATTTACATTAAACTGAATAAACACTCAGAATCATCAGAAAAACTAAAGCAATTACAAGATACTTAATACTGTGACACAACAGAGGCATCACAATTAGTCCATCCCCAAAAATCAAGTCACAGGAGAGAAGATTGTACTCACCTTTCTTCACAAAGTTCCATCTCATGGCGATCCAGAGAATTCCTTGGGTACTTGTGCCCGCAAAACTGGCATTCTGCAGGCAGCTCTGAAACAGCCTTTTCTACCGCTGTAAGCAAACACAGCTCATCCAATTAACACTAATAGGTAGTTTATTTTCTTCTTCTTTTATAGTGATCCTATATAACTTTTAAATTGTCTTATCTTGGTCTTTGTGAATGAAAAAAATTTCTTACATTTAATGTGATACTGCACTTTTGCTAGGCAAGTCCTGCAATCTGTAACAAACCTTAAAAACTCTCAAAAGACTTATGCACCATAAATATACAACTTATATTTTCATAAACTAATGCAAACTTTGTGATACTGTACCATAGACCAGCAACCTTGCACCCCATTAAACCACTCACAGCCAGGCTTCGTCTCAGCTTAGGGTCATTGAAAAGAAGACACAAGTCAGCATTAACCTATGAAACTGAACTAGAAATGAATCTACTTTTGAGTGTCTAAAAACAGGATCATGTAGTCTTACCCAGATTCCTGGTTGCAAGTGATCGAGATATTTCCACTCGACAGTTGGGGCAGGTGGCTGTCTCATCCCTGATGCGGGCGTCAGCCAGGAGATGAGTGAAGCATCCAGCACACATGAGGTGTCCATTTGAACACTGACAAAGAATCAACCACTATAGCACAATAACTGGCTTCAGCCGCACACTACTATATTCAGAGTTATTGCTACACTAAAGCAAACTGAATAGATTTCTGAAACATTGCCACTATATCATGAATTTACTTTCAGCAAAATATATTCAGTATGTTGGGTCATATTATTCATTGGCATATTTTTATAAAGTGTATACTCATTTACACAGGATTTCTCTAAGTCTTTTTGATCTATGTATGACAGAACAAATGGTATACTGTACTAAAGTATGTGATCAAAGAATAATAAGGATGGTTTTTATAAATACTGTACTGCGTTCATTCTAAATACTGAACACTGGATATACTTTTCTACATATATCAACTTCAGTTTCAAAGTACAATTAAAAGTGTAGGTTCCTGAAAGAAAATTGCAGTTAAGACCTGTAAATATGGAAAAAAATAAAAGACTAAAAAAAATATGTTGATTTCCAGATGTTTTTACAAAGGCATATATACATTTACTAAATGTTCCAGCTTTGAAACCTATGTTATCAATTTCATGAGTGACAGAAGACATGCATAAATGGTGAACACAAGATATTACAGGACAGGACATAACATTATGTAACTCCTGTTTCTTTGTTGAGCTTTGCTTTCTGCCTCGTCTGTTCAACATTTAGCTCATCCAGATCCGGATGCCGGGCTTCTCTTTTTTGGTATACTTACGCACAGTATCTCAGATCTGTTGACTGTACACTGTACAGTAGTTTCGTAATTAACTAAAGAGCATGAAAACCTGCATTAAATCATATCTGTGAAGCTTTTTCTTTTCATGGAATCCACGGCACATTACTTTTTCAGTTCCAGCAATTTAAAGAGGCACGATCATTAGTATTGTAGACTACGGTAGTAACCATTCGTCCCAATTCTCTTTGGGCATTAGTTTAGACAGGAATGGTATGCGAATCTTGAGGAGTTCCAATGCCATCGGCTGATTTAAACTCGGTATGCGGTAGTGTGGGAATGGAGTGATTAGTCAGCTTCACAATTAGTATGGAATGGTGAATCTCAAGATTTCATAAATTATACCCCAGTACTATTGCAGTACCACAGTACAAATTTATATTCATTTCTGAGTAAAAATCTATCATTTGTAATACTTTACTATGGCATTTATCTGAATAGGTTAAAACATATGTTCAATATCATTCAAAAGCACAATCCAGATAAGCAATTTGTAATCAAGTTCAGGAACTGGTTCAGTCTAAGCATCTATGATTTACTGTTTAGAAAATGCAATATTAATGCTAAATCATACCATCATTACTGGTGGATATATTCAAAATAAAGCAATTTAGTCAAAATATCTTTATTCAAACAGAAAGTTTATACAAAATAATGGTACTTCCAGTATACCACTACACAAAAGCATATTTTGTTTTTCAACAGTGATTAACAGTTTAGGCTAAATAGGAAACACATTCACCTACAGATTATGGTAACAATGAACCTGAATGATTAAACTCACAATACATGTAGTGAAAAGGGAACTTAAGGTAGTTTTAGTTGTAGATACATTATGCTATTCAGGATGGGACTTCAGCTTCTATATGTTTGTGAGAAATGTATTGTGGTTAAGTATGTAACTGTAATGGTTTCTACTGCAAGGGATAAAATATTTTAACACCCACTTGTGAAAATGAAAACACACGACATGTGGACATTTACCCGTTGTTAAATACCATGATAAAATGTCTGTACATTAATCTTGATGATTTTACCTCTATAATGCATCATGTACAAATATTCTCCAAGAAAATACCTTTAAAGTCTACCATCTACCTTCCTGGATGATGAATAATTCAACAATCTTTAGTATGAACAAATGTGTTAAACATTCATTACCAAACTAGCAATTGTTTAGTCCACTAGTTTTCTGGAGCACTGCACAACTTGCAAATTCCTCTCATAAAAGTATTCAACAAGAATCCTCACACAGAGTATGGAAGTGGAGCGATAAAGCAACAAAAAATATGAAAATGACTATAAAGAACAATCACACTCTTTAAAGAGGCTAAAATGAGATCCTTTTCTTGGGTGTAAAATCTTGGTGCTGTATGCTGTGAAAAGTATTGTACACTTAAAATCCTTCTGTTTCAAAAGGACTAGTTTCACTCGCCCTAACTATGAGGACAAGAGTCCTTATCAAGCTGAAGGATTACAAATGTATTTCCAACAATATATAGTACCAAGGTTTAACAATACTACTATACTATATTACAGATGACCCCTATTCATATGGAACAAGCTCACCGAGGCCATTGATTTGAACTTCAAGCTTAAAAAGAATGTGATGTTCATTTCAAAGTAACAGAGGGTAATAGGATATACAGAAAAGAGAGATGAAAAATAAAAAGAGAGGTTATTTCACCCTCAAATACAATAATGTTAACACAATAAATGAACCTGATAGACAAATAATTTTGTGAACTTTCATTATTGTTGCATAAATGGAAAGACAAAACGACAAAAGACAGACCTACTATTATAACAAACTGGCACTCACTTTAAAAGATAACAATGAGGAGAATATGCATGAACAAACAGGTGTAGTTCCAAGCAAGAGGTAACCTATTAAAGTTTATTAGGTAGCTTTTTTTAAAAAGTAACTTTCTTGTGGCTTAGTGCCATAACTATTTTTTCGTTTTTCAAGTTTACAAACTTTAACTTTCCTAATACTGTTTTTTTTTTTTTACAGAATCACTTTTGCTTATGGAAAAAGTATTTTAAACAGGATTTCTTGTATACAAATTTTGGTCCAATGTGAAAATTAGAAATCAAAAGGTAAACCTGTAATTACCTCACAAACTTATACCACTTGCACAATCTCCTTAAGGTGGCACAGCAGGATATCTTTGTTCCGATGAACTTACTACTGCTTCATACTATGTAATGTTTTTTTGGCCAATGGTCAGAAACTAATGCCAAGGACTGACAATGATCATACAACCAAAAGGCAATATGAAAGGGCATAACTAACAGGATCACTGTATGGTAGCACCTCAACTTAACACTTTAGGGGTCTGGCTTTCTGGTAGGTAATAAAGTCGTTAAGTAACCGAGCCTATATTATAGCCTGCACTTGAATACTTTCCAAATACAATATTGCAAACTATAATTCACGTAGTTCCTAACCTAAACTAACCTGTACATCACACCACATTCAATATAAGAGATATATCTAAAAATATACCATGCATAAAATGGTAGCATTGGGAAAAATAATATGGTAAGTGGTGAGTGTACTTCTGTTGAGGCGACTTTACCTGTGTTTACCTCTATCCCAATATTCCCAATTCAGCAGCAGCTACATATTCTTCAACAGCAGTTCTCAATCCATTCTACCTAACCTTATTAGTCCTACACCCTCTACACAGGAGTGATATGCAAAAATTTATTCTGCAACTGTAAACAAATGTTTGCATACAACAAGACTGCCTTTGCATGTAAGATATGACTAGATAAAAATTTAAGCAGACCAACATAAAAATGAAAAATAATACTTCAAGCAGCTTCATGAGTTTAGCACGATCACATAAGTCGCAAAGAATATTCTATTTGGCATGATAACAGAAGTTGCAAATGATAATCTAACTCCTATGATAAAACCCAATCATGCATTAATTGTCTGCACTTTTAATAGCATTCCACTTGGCACCATGTCATCATAATTACAGTAAGTTCTTTACATATGAAGATCATAAAAGAGAACCTGGTTGGAACAAACACCATGACAATTATTGGACCTTCCACATACACCCAAGTTGAATCCCTTACGGGGGTAGCGCCATCAGTGCATCCCACATGGTGCATTGTAGACCACTGCTTAAGGTTCTTTGCAGTGTCCCTTCAGTCCCTAGCTGCAACCACTTTCATTCCTTTCACTGTACATCTGTTCATGTTCTCTTTCTTCCATCTTACTTCCCACCCTCTCCCAACAATGGTTTCACACTGCAACTACAAAGTTTTCCTCCTGTTACAACTTTAAACCCTTTTCACTCAACTTCCCTATCAGCACTGAATGACCTCATATGTCCCAGAGCTTGTACTTTCCATTCCACCCAAGCTGATATGCCAGCAATTATGGAAGAAGCCCAAGTTATGAGAGAAAATTTTTCAACATGGAATGAATGCCATTATACCAGGCAGAAATTAGAATTACGATTTTTTCCCCATTATACTTTGTGCTCAATATTGCAGAAACAGTTCACATGAAAAATTAAGTGAATAGTGTAATATCATCTACATACATACTGTGTTTGCTTTTCAATTGCATAAAAATGTGAGTGGTTAACAATTTATCTTGCAAAGTTCACAACCAATTAACCAGTCCAATGAAGATTATTTGTTAGTGGCCAAGGCAAAGAACTACTAATATTCAATAATATGAAGAACTACTGAATATACAGCATAATCATTTCTCTAAACGCTTAGTAGCAGGAAAATGAGAGTGAAAAATAATGGACAGAAAAAAATCACAGCGCTTTAATATGTATGGAACTCAAGCCCAGACCTTCAGAAAATAAAACATGATTATATACCAACTACATTATTCATAATTTCCTTACTTCACTCATGAAAAAGAATTGTGCCAGTGGAATGTATGGGGACGTCATTAAGAGGAGCAAAAGTGTATGTGAGGATGAAATCAACTTCCAGTGAAAGCTGTTTAGCAAGAAGTATAGGTCATGAGATGGAGATAAGGGAGATTTGTCCTAGTTCAAGCCTAAAGAGGTGGGTGTGGAGAAATTACACTATATATCACAAGATAACACAAGGTCATATCTATATTTCAAGCTTTTAAGTTTTATTATTTTTAAATACTGTATTACAAAATTTCTCAACTTATTTTCACATCAAGCTCTCATTCTACAGGCTATATCTCTATAGCCTTTGTCTTCCTGACGTAAACCATTCTAGTAATAACACAAAAAAACTTTGAGAGGTCAAAATTTTCCAATAGTTTTAAATGCATTTAATGCTGCCTTTACAACTCCACTTGATATGACTGTGCTGATATACAGTATTATGTAAGTATATTTACGGTTAAATGGTAGACTAAGTAAGATATTTTCATCTGTTCTAAGGTATACTATAATGGAACTTGGTACTGGTTATGCTTGACAATTACTTTAAGTTTGTATGGGGCAGTACACAATATCTTTTACACTGCGGTCCTTTTCCTCCAGTTTAAACTCGACAAATGATCAAACATGGCTAGGCAAGGTTGTTCGTTACACTACCTCAGTTTCAAAATGTGAAAAAAATATAAAACTTTTCTCATCCTGCTGAAATTATAGCATGTGCTTTTAAATAACCGTACAGCAAGTGCTTTGGTTTTCTTGATTTTTGTTTTTTAAACTTCGTCACACTTTACACAGATATTCATTAAAGTTTAGTGTTTTAATGCACTGAATAACCAACAAATGATAACACAACAGAAACAGAGAATTAAATTACAATGACATTTAACTGACTTTTGTAACCTGTTTCAATCTTCCTGATTCTACACAGTAAACTAATTATGCCACTATCTGTACTACTGTTATATATATCTACATAGTACAGCAATTACAACACAATCTTTGTACACTTGACTACGAGTAAAACTGGAGATCTTACAAATAGTGAATTTCAACCCTACATCTTAACACTGTTGTTATACTAAAATGTCAATACTGCCATCATGTACCTTGCTGCAACTTCTTGAAATGCACACTTCATTACATAAAATGTTCTTGGTACGGCTACGAACATTTCAAAGCCTTCCACAGACCTCAATGCATTTTAACATCTGCACTTGCCGCAGGTCCTTGCAATAACACCAAATACTGACTTGTTTACACTACAGCATCTCTTTAAGTATATAAACTCCACTGTTCAGTATACAATTATAATTTTCACCTGTCAAGGAATTTTGCACCATTTTGCATCACAAAAGTAATTTTTCTTAAAGAAAACTACAACATTTCTCACCAGAGAAAACTATTTGGGGGAAAATGTATTAAATGAAGAAATTTACATCTGAAGTCAGTACACTTCCTCATTTTTATTAAAAAGAAGGCAGATGACGACTTTATATGCTTCATCACATACTAGTTATGTTTACGAGACTGTCCAGTATGTGCAAGGAGTTATATTATCCGTACAGAACCAGATAGGCCCATGCAATCAACCTGATAAAGGCACAGTAGCTCAGTTTACAAGCGACCGACTCGATTCAATTCCGTAACTTAATGTCTGCGTTTCTCTTTGTACATCCTATGTTAAAACAAAGAAATCTTAAGTTTAACTACCTCCTAAACACATGAGTACTTCAGTCGTGACTGTGAAAGCCCTTTGAGAATATGAATATTCCTCAATGTGTGGTTTTAACTAGAACAAATTAAAAAAGCTAATAAAATTGCCTTTTGGCTTTATGGTAACCAAAATTTCCAAATGATGCCAAAGACCTCAATCACAATTATTGTCATTTAGAGATTCACTCAAGTCGACTCTCAAGCAGGCCCTAGGCTACTAACCACGGCTCAAATCCCAACCCCACCCAATAGCGCCCCCACAATTTGACACCTGAAAAGTCTGAATTAGTCTAAAAAACAATAGAGGGTTCAAAAGAGTCATTTCACCACTTGGAAAGCTTCCTTACCACAGCCAGCAATCGCATTTTTATTAGGTCATTACCTGACTTGGCAAAGTTTGGCACTTTTGGTTTATTTACTAACCAAAGCACCTTCTGATAACCAAAAAATATAGTTCGTATATTTTTTGGCATTATGGCAACAGTCAAAAACCTGTTGCAATGTTGTTACTCTGGAATGAAATATAAAAATATATCACAGTTAAGAAGAGCCATATCCAACGATGTAACATCATCAGTAAATTCATCTCGGCCTTTGGGCAAAATTGACACCTAATCATGAATAACAGCTGTTCAATGATCAAATCTAATCTAGTTACACAATGAAAACCAAATTAACAACAGTCAAATTCAATTACTAGTCATTCCAAATTGCCAGATGAGAAAAAAATGAGAGGTCCTAAGGATCGACAATGGAGGACAGCGCAGACTGACCTGGTACACGGCGGAGCGAGGCAGGTCGAGGCAGACAGCGCAGCACAAAATGCCACCCAGCCTCGCCTCCAATTTATTGTCCTGGTCGTTTCGGTCGCAGGAATCCAGGCGAGGCTTCTTGGCAGCCACCTCTTCCTCTTTGGAATCCTCACAACGCTTCTCGGCCACGGTCGGGACGGCTGACGACGAAGTTGCAGCGACTGACTCGGAC
>NC_089796.1:66073862-66118862 GCF_040412425.1 Macrobrachium rosenbergii | reverse complement strand
AAGCTAGAGAAATTATCCATTTGTGTAGTAACGTGGTGTAGGTAGATTTGAAAAGGTGAGAAATGTTGACATATGTACTGTGGGTGACAGGTGAGATCAGAGTGGTTTGGGATGGCTCAGTCATGTTGGAAGAATGTAGGATGAAGTATTAAGGTGGGAGGAGAGGAAGATCTAAAAAGGTGCAGGATAAAAATCAGGGCATGAAAACAGCATAAGGAAAGGAAAGGAAAGAAAAGGCCATATGTCCAGGGAGTGTGAGTGTCCATGCACAACGGAGGTGCATGGTGGTACAATGCGTGAAGGAGGGTTCAGTGTATGGAAAAGATAATATTCTGGAAGTTTTCTGCTCCAGGGGTTCATCCATGATTCAAAAGATGTGAATGTGGCAGTGACTGTTGTGTGTGTTTATTTCTGGAGCCATCCTCAGCAAAATGAAGGGAAGAAAGAGATATTATGATGTACTGAAGAAATGAATGGGAACAAAAGACTGGATAACTAATAACAACCAAGAAGTCTTAAAAAGGATAAGTAAGAAAAAGGAGTGCCATGGGACAGAGGGTATGGCAGAGCCCGAGACTGGAGAAGAACATTGCTTCTCTTCTCACTTGAGATAACCCAATAGTCAGTACTACTGAAATAAATACTCCAGTCAATGTTAGGAAAAATACATTTCAGAGGGAAGACTAATGAGTGTCTCCCATCCCCAAACTTCCAAATACACTATTTATCACAGAAATAGTAGGGTCTGCCCTATACTTTTACATTCTCTCCTTCTTCATTTTCTGGATTTTCTAGTTCCTCTTTGGAGGAGTGGTAGAGCTTTCGACTGGCACGCTGTTGGCCCAGCGTTCGACTCTTCGAGCTGCCAAAGAAGAATTAGAGGAATTTATTCCTGGTGATAGAAATTCATTTCTCATCATAATGTGGTTCCGATTCCACAATAAGCTGTAGGTCCCGTTGCTAGGTAACCAGTAGGTTCTTAGCCACGTAAAAATAAGCCTAATCCTTCGGGCCAGCCCTAGGAGAGCTGTTAACCAGCTCAGTGGTCTGGTTAAACTAAGATATACTTACCTGGATTTTCTTATCTAAGTTCTAGGTGTCCTTTGACCCAAAACCTTTCTTTTCAAACAGAAGTGACTGTTTATTCGGTTTACTGAGGTAGTTCAAGCAGATGAATGTTCAATTTTCATATCTGAAATCAGTATGAGTCTCTTTTTTTTTTTAAATTGATGTATCGCATCTAGTTTTTTAAAGTTTACTTTATTTCTTTACTCATACTTTGTTTGCCTCCTTTCTTGAACTTTTGCTAACTTTTCCCCCACTGCTAATTTCCTAAATTTCCTTTCTTTACTTTCGCAAAGAAATCACATGTGGGCGTCTCCAATAATCAAACTCACTACCCAGGGGATGTTTCTAGACCCTAAAGTCCAATAATTAAACTAGCTTCCCCAGGGGATGTTTTATAGATCCATAACTCCAACAGTTACACTCACTTTCCAGGCGATGTTTATAGATCCTCAACTCCAACAATTAAACTCACTCCAGGGGATGATTCTAGACCCACAACGAGGTAGGATAGGTAATCCGGTGGACCCTTCTCCGCCAGTGCAGTGAAGCTGAACTGGGTATATTTTGCCCCTGTGCGCCTTCAGTTGAAATCCTGCTCTCTGTGTCCTGTCTATTTTCTTAAACCACTCGACCAACCAACCACGTAATAAACAGCACCCTCTTCTCACTGATTTATTGAAGAGTGCTAAATTTGTCGAGGACCAGGTTACTTTATGCACAGAAGCACTACTGTTTTCTTTAATCTGTAGTAGGCAGTGTTGCACACTCTCACTGACTCGTAAGTAGTACTCTCGAAGTCATTACATTTATTTACTTATTTCACATTTCCGCGACTAATATAAGCAAGCCAGGGATGGTTTTACCCGTCAAAACTGCCAGCTATCATCTTTCCAGCGTCTAACTTAATTCAGACAGATTGCATGGATATCTGACTTTCCTTTTCACAAGATTGTGACTGAAGAGTTGCTACAGATAAACCAGCTGGGGATGCACTCCACAAGAAGTAAATTCAGCATGGCAATTTTTCTTTCAGAATGGTGAACCCCTCCCCCCTTTCCCCCTATCTTTTCAGCTGGGGAAATTGCAAATCTATTCCTGCTTTTGACTCGTATATGGTCATACATTGAGCAGAATTTGGGTGGGCCTTGTCTGTTTTCATATCTTATGGGTATGGTCCAAGATAAATAACAACTCCATTAACTTCATTTCCTATTTGTGGCTAATTCCTGACCACATCATCTAGGTTGCATAGACTGAAGAAAGTTTTCAACAGAGACTTTCAAAATTTACAATCTAGCTCGTAGTAATAATAATAACAATACTGTAATCATAAAGGAAAATATTGAGTGCAGGAGATAAGGAGTGGCTTAATTTTTAAGGAGTCGAGCCAGCTGCTGATGAGGCTTCTTTTCGGGCACATGCAGCAGCTGATGGTATGGTGTGGAGTTTTCTGCACAAAGGGTTCATTTTATATATATATATATATATATATATATATATATATATATATATATATATATATATATATATATATATATATATATATATATATATACACACACATATCGGTAATCAGACTTTCTTCGTTAGCACCAATAACCCAGACCATTCCCATTAACCACGATTTAAAAGTTTACGAGACCACTAAATGAAATGAGTTGACAACAGCCTGTTCTAATCAGATATTTACCAAATCGCGCCGATAACGGCTGATAGGCGACTTGCTTCCTTTGTAAAGGTCCCAGTGCTCTCTGGACCAGTGCCACTGTCTGTGTAGAGTGTATGGGCGTGTGTGAGTGTGTGGGAGGAAATAAAGGAGAGCCATCAACAGGTACACATCTCTTATAAATTCTGTGGATTGATTAGCTGGTTTATAGGGAACTATAGTCTATTGGGAACTTGCAAAAGCTTAGAACGGTATAGGACATTATACAACATATGTGACATATGTTTCAAGTAGACTAAAGGCAGTTCCTTTGTCTGTAGGACTGTCTGCATCTGCCCTCGGTCATAACTTAGTTGGAATAAGTTTTAAGGCGGACTTGTGTACAACAGAGCTCAGAGAATGAAGAACTAACGAGAAATTTCTCTTCTTTCCGTTCACAGGATGTTTCTGGGCAATATGGCGGGGAATGCGCGAGGCAATGCTTGTTGGACAGCTGTGTTGGTGTTCTTTGCGACGGCCCATCGTCTCCCCTGTGCTTGGAGCCAGCAGGAGGACATCCCAATTCTGCCTGAGTTCGAAGTCAGCACCATGGCCGGTTCGACCCCGGGAGAAATTTGGGTGTCGAAAAACAGCTCCTACTGCAACTGGAAACCCAGTCTGGGACCCATCTGCAATTATACGGAAACAAGCCAGGTAAAATGTCTTCTTCTCTTTGGGTCGCTGCGATTAGGATCTGGTGTCTTCTTCCCTTATATCTGGGAAGGAAAGAAAGAAAGAACGAAATACACTGAAATTATGAAATACACGTTCACATTTTAGGGTGGTAAAAAAATAGTTAAATATGCATGATTAATATGCTGATATTTTATTAGATGTACTTTACCCTCACACATCTTCCCATAATATATATACATATATACAATTAATAACAGGACCTCATTTAAACAGGATGGTATCTAACGGAGCTTTGTATTAAAAAAAGTTACAAGTTTTTAAAAGGACTTTCTATCCTCATCGTCTGGTGGCCAATTAGGACAGACAGTCCTAGGAAGCCTGTTATTAAATGTATCAGTACACGGAATAATTGTAAAGTGATCACGTTTATATATATATATATATATATATATATATATATATATATATATATATATATATATATATATAATATACAGTATATACTAGCAGAATGTCCGGCATTGCTCAGACTGAGAAGTTGCTATAAATGGCTCAAAACTTTCCCTAATGAAAACATATTGGAATTAATAAAGCATCATTGGATTCCTCGTGAAATGTTATCTTTTTCGTGTCAAAATAGAACTGGTTTTCCGCAACTTTCACAGCAGTCTAAGCTGTGGAGATATATTCAATATGAACAGTATATTTAATGCTGTCAGTGTTTACATGACATATACTGTATATACCCATTTCATGCCTATTTAAATATCAAGTGAAAGTGGAAATTATTTTTTTTTATGTATTTTATCGTTTAATGCTTATGATCGTAGAAAACTATTTGAGAACTGAAAATGCCTATTCATCTGAAAATTGTAAGGTGCTGTCTCATCGAAAACCTGCAGTATCTATTTCAGTTCCCACTTTGAAAAATGGTTTCTGAATATGGCAGCAAATACAGACACAAAACCTATATGAAAACATGGGACACATGGTTTTTTGAGGTTCGTTGCCAGGTATGCAAGCCAAATTTTATCCAAAGTTATAATGTCTACATTCACTGTACTCATGATTTTACAGATTCAGCTTCAAATAGGAAACTCTTTAAAGTCTGACCTGGAAGGAGACATCCATGCAGACTGTAATTACATACAGCAGTACAAAATTCCTTGTGAAAAGTTACATATGAGGACCATTTTGCCCTTAGGTACAGCTATATATATATATATATATATATATATATATATATATATATATATATATATATATATATATATATATATATATACAGGGTGTTTTGAAATTAGAGGCCCCCTTCTACAGCATAAACTAAAAATTGATATGGACAAAAACAAAAGTAATTCAGAACAGGTATTTACTTAAGTTTCTCTCTCGGTATTTAATATTTTGTGTGGCCCCCATCTGCCTGTACCACAGCCTGCATTCTTGAGGGGTATGATTTCAGCAAATCGCAAAAAAGCTGAGACTCAAACTCCATTTCCCAGAGCACTTCGGTCACCTCTCTTCGCAGGTCGTTGAGGCTTGGTATACCATCATAGTTCACTGTGCGTGCTTCAACACGATCCTTTAAGATGCTGCCAATGTTTTCACACACATTAAGGTCAGGGAGCTACCTGGAAATTCACTGATGAGAAGAAATCGATACCACTGTTTCAAGCAGCTCCTGTGTCTGAAGAGCCTTGAAACATGGTGCTTTATCATGCAAAAATGTGACTTCTTCAACAGATAACACATTTTCAGGGCCTTTGAGGAAAGGAAATACTCCACCAGTAAGAACAGTTTCTCTGAAGTATTCGCCATTCCATGACTGTCCTTTTCTTTGATGATCCACATTAACCGTTTGGATGTGAAACAGAGAAAAATTCCCAAACATTCAGGAAATTTCACAACTTGGTGATAGCGCACGTCATCGCTGGTATCTTCCAACTTTGCAGCCCAAATGATGTCATTTTTATGATTTGGCTTCCTGACTGTGTAAATGAAGAATTCATCTGATGCGGCAACATGGAGAAAGCCAGCTTCATCCCAATCTTTAAGAAATGAACCACAAAACCATCCACGGTCTTCTCTCTGTTCCTGAGTGATGTTGGGCTTGCTGATAACATGAAATGGCTTGATACCAGATTTTTTCAACTCATGATATACAGCACTATAACTTCTCTTCTTTCCCCTTTTGTTTCTAGTTCAAGCCACCAATTTACGTAAAGACTTTCTTGGTCTACCCACTGCCTCAGCTATGATGTCTTTTGACTCCTGAGAAAGGACTTCAGGCCTACCAAGATTCTCACTCTTTTTGCGATGACAGTCATATGGATTTTTGTTCCAGTTTCTTTTAACAAAGGATTCATCTCTTTTAATGCATTTAGCTTTTCCAGGAACGTGAAATGAAGGATTCACCAGCATCTCTGGTCTCTGAAGGTTATAGTTCAGATCTGTCAATCCATCTGATTTCCTCCGAGTCGTTAGCCATGGCTGTATCTAACTCCATCACTCAGTCTGAAAAATACAAGAAATGTAAAATGAAAATAGCTTAATAGAAACTTAAAATAATGTACTTGGAGACAGGCTATAGCAGAAAACTTCATAACTTTCCATTTGTTCTGTGGAGGGGGCTCTAATTTCAAAACACCAGGTATATTTATATATATATATATATATATATATATATATATATATATATATATATATATATATATATATATATATATATATATATATATATACATATACAGTATATGTATATATATATATATATATATATATATATATATATATATATATATATATATATATATATATAATTTTTCCCCTAACACATACGTGCAGGAAACTCCAAAACATTGGTCGTTTCATACACCTACATAGAAGGTCCATCAAGAGCACATCAGACACCCTGCACTATTCACTTTGACCTCACACAAACTTGTGCTTCCTGCCAGTTCTACATATCTTCTCCAGATTTCCTCACACTTTTAATTTCTCTTATGTGTTACATATATTACAGTGACAATTATCCAGTATTCACACTTCACTACCTGTTCTTCCTCTACCTTTAGACATTGCACTAATCTTTGCAATTCCCTTTCCTATCTTCAACTCATGACCCTTTTCGTCTCACAACATTCATCTGTTGTCTTTTTGTTTGACTTTTCTTGCCATTCCACCCGTAGAGACATTAAAGAACCATGAAGTCCAACATATCCCCTTTTCAGAACCCATTTTTACGCCCAAACTAGTCACTCGCCTGCCGACATATTGTCACACATGCATACATGCTACTTTTTGCCATATAAATATATAAATGCTTTCCAACATATTTTCTTTACCATAGATCTCGTCACCTCCACATAATAGCATTGCATCATATGTTTTGAATAGGTCCACGTAAGTCAACCACCGCTTTCCATCTTAGTGACAACAGAATTAAATGAATGGGACATTTCTGAGTGGACGATTTGTCTGTATAAGTTTTCAATTTTTGACGGGAGATTGGCTTTTTCTTTCTGAAGAAATATTTCTTGCTCCAAAATGCCCTTTGATCACCAGTATCGGAAAGCGCCATCAAACCACTGTGATCAAACACACACATATATAAATGTATGTATATATGTACATACATACATACATACATACATACATACATACATACATACATATTATATATATATATATATATATATATATATATCTATATATACACAGTATATATATATATATATATATATATATATTTATATATATATATAAAATATATATATATATATATATATATATATATATATATATATATATATATATATATATATATATATATATATATACTCGTATATATAGCAACCCCCTTCCCATAGTACTAGCTGAAAACCAGAAAATTAATATTAGTACTCTCTAGCCTAGAGCCATCCCTCTCCTGGGGTAAAGTCATCGGGAAGAAAGAAATGTATTATGAAGAATAATTATTATTATTATATATAAATCTTCATCTCTGTAATCATATCAGCTGAAGGTAAACTCAGAAGAGATAAGGAACTGGAAGGATTCCTGTCACTGAATAAGATCCTCTCCTCTCTCTCTCTCTCTCTCTCTCTCTCTCTCTCTCTCTCTCTCTCACACACACACACACTAGCTGCCTCATACGCAGTAAACGCGTTTGTCGAATTGCGTAGCTCACATATTGCGTTATCCAAACTCGTCCTGTAGCGCGATCTCCATCTTGCGCGCCATTAAATCTCGTCTCTTTCATTGAATGAACTCCGCCCTCAGGTCGTTCCAGTCAAGAGGACGAGAAATGCAGAACGCAGTTCTAAGCCGTACTGCGAACTCCTACATTGCGTATATTGCGTAGCTACTTCTGCGTCGTAGAGTTCGTTGACCTCCCTCACAGAGTCTCTACTATGCTGAGAAGATATATCGATCCTACATCAGTGTGTGTGTGTGTGTGTGTGTGTGTGTGTGTGCGCGCGCGTGAGTGAGTGTCCTTTCATGATAATTTGTTTTTTCTTTTTTATTCTAACGCTTTGTCAAAGCACGTTCGTCATCATTTCGGGCAACTGAATCAAACTGAAGCTGTAGCTCCGTTGACCTTGGATGAGTACGTGTTAGTACTAAGGAGTAGGGAAAGGAGGGGCTTTGTTATAAGAATGTGGCTTACGCACACATGAAACAGAAATTGATTTTCATATACATACACACGCAGTGTTTATAACTACGACAATATTTGTGTACTGACACTTGTATGTTAAATACATGTACTAAAATGATTTACTGCACATGTGGACTCGGAATTACTGTGTCCTCATTACTTAGGTTTGAACCCTGACAACTGTGTGAATGTAGACATGCATGTAAAATTTATATACGTATAAATTATTATAATTATATTGTATGGGTATAAATACTGATGATTAACAGAATACTAAGCTAGCTTTGCTAAAGTATTAACTAAATTCATCCAACTTCTAACAATTATAATCGAAAGACGCCCTATTCGTACTAAGACTGACAGTAACACAGGTGAGGCTAACTTACAGAATCCTACAATGACGCAATGGTGAATCACAGTCAACTCTACCTCTCCTACCTGTTGACCTTGAATGGAATGATAAGTACGAAATCAAAATACGTGCATTGTCTTATCTGTAAAAGGGTTGGAGGTGCACTTGTTGTGGTGCAAAAGAACTCCGTCTTGTAAAGCTGGAAGAGAGACCCGTGTCTATTTTGATCTGAGTTGGGAAGCCCTCTGACCTGATAATGCTAGGAGAGGCCAGGAAGGACAAGGCAAGCGCCCTGGGGTGATGTGGGCGGAACACAGTGCCCTGGGACCAGTTGGAAAGATAGGACACTCTAGGCTTGATTGGTGTTCTAGCAAGGGTTTGGGAAGACATAGCACCCTAGGATGGTATAGGGTGTAACTGATAGGTCAGTGTGCTATCAAAAGTGCACGGCTCGCTTTCAATATGGGAGAAAAAATGACAGAATGACTTCTGAACTCTCGTCGTCCAGTTTTACCCTTAGTTACGCAGGCCCTCTGCAAAACCTGTGCTTTGATTTTCGAACTAAAAAGAAAACGACCAGCCTCTGGTTGCACAGCGGTAAGAAAACTGGAGACTCGAGATTTTGTCACCAATTTATTCCCACCATCGCCACTGGTTTCCCAGTGTCCCGGATTACTATCACTTCGCATACATCCGGTCATTCACTTACTAACTTATTCACATGGGCTTTCCTCCTGCAAGATACACTTTATCACATGTTGGCATAATTCGTAACGATGTGCCTACTCGACAGAATGGCGGCTATTATTATGATATCGGAAAAGGAGCATATATATATATATATATATATATATATATATATATATATATATATATATATATATATATATATATATATGTGTGTGTGTGTGTGTGTGTGTGTGTGTGTGTGTGTGTGTGTAAATGTATGTATCTATGTATTTAAGGGCCTAGTGGTGTTATCGGCAGCATTCTCTCCTGCTAAGTGAGGAAACAAAAATTAGACTCATTAGCGAAAGAAGGTGTCAGCTGGGGTAGGGAGATATATTGTATTAAAATCCACCATTATCCCTATGTTGACATAAACAGTAAATTATGTAAATGGTACTTAGACGACTGTGGTGATCCCACCCAGTTTAAAACAAAGAGTGCTTGGGAAAAAATGAGAAAAGCAATCATATACGAATGAGAACAACTAAGACTCGGTGTTAATCAGCTGACCGGCCCTAAAAGGTATCAGTGGAGACAGTTACCCAGATTGATAACAAAGATAACAGAACCAAGGCCTCTGGACTGTCAACTCTGAATCACTAATTTGTCACAATCTATCCAAGACGATATTTGACCAGATAATATCCATCTAACTCTTCCTTGGTCAACGAACTTTGCATTAGTTATTACTATTAATTATTCAGAAGATAAACCCTATTCATATGGTACAAGTCTATAGGGGCCATTGACTTGAAAGTGAAACTTCTTGAGAATATTGTGCTCATTTGAAAGAAGCTACAGAAGATAATAGGATATACAGAAAGAAGAGATCAGTTATTAGAAAACAATGATAAATTCAAGAAATTAATAAATGAATAGGTTAAAATGTAAACAAATTATTAAAAGTAGAAGGAAAATTGCTTTAGGGGTAGTAATTTATTGAAAATTCGCTCGAACTTTTGAGGTTCCAGTTGCACAACATCCTCAGGCTTCAGGGCGTTTCTTGCTCTAGTAGATATTTTCCTATGTTTTATGTATTTGTTTGTGTATTTTTGAGGGGCTTCAAGGGGATGGGGTGGGAAGAAATCAGGGGATGGGTTGTAGACAGGGGTTAGGACGCGTAGCTTGCAACTTTATCTCGCTAATCAGAAGTGCTCGTACAACAAAGCCATCTGTTATCCGTTACGGAATCTCGGACGACAAATATTTAGGCCCCAGGATATCTGCAGGTTCTCTCGAGTTGGGCAATGAGTGAAAGACCATAAAGGTGCAACTCAAGCAACAGTGGGTAGTCTCAACGAGAGTTGGGAATCAAACAAACTGAAACTACGTACAACAAAAGTATGACTTATGTATAGGTCTCATGATCTGTGCTGCTATGAATGGAAGGTCTAGAGCTGTGAGAAGGAGGCTGGCTAAAGATGAGTGGAGATTTGTGGAAGAGAAAAACACATATATATATATATATATATATATATATATATATATATATATATATATATATATATATAATATCAGGAGAACGAAAAGGAGGTGATGTATATTTAACTTTGTTTCCAGCTAACGTTTGAAAGCATGGCTTCACCATCGGGGGCTAAAATACAGAAATAACAGTAATTAAAATTAATACATAGGACTCAGTGAAATTATTAATGTTAAAATATAGATATTAAAACAGAAACATAAAAGTTAAAACCAACTAACGCCTCAGAGAAAAGAAAACTGAGTGACCAAGAAGGGCACCAAAAAGGACGAAGAAACCTCTTGTTTTAAGCATTAAACAGAGGGGCAGATGAAGACTGGCTGTTCAAAGATGGAACCAGTTGTTTGATGGTTAACGACTCGAGGATATGGGAGGTTTCATCAGCAGCTTGCTCTAAGATTTCAGAATGGTCATAGGACATAAAAGATTTACATTGGTTGGAATGTTCCCCATGTTAGAAAAACTCCTTCTTTACTCAAAAGTACTGTTCTATGGCTAACGCCACGACTAGAGAGAGTCGACTGTATTTTCGGCATTCTTTGGTGGGTCCTGACGTAAGTCCCCTGAGATTACAGCTCGGGCAAGTATACTTACAGACGACCAAAAGAACGCATAAGGTTGGGAACAGTGTCTTAAATCTAAAAAGAGATCCAATTGTTCTTGGATTCCTGAGAACGAACTTGGGATTGAGACAGTAAAAGTATTTATTTAAAATCTGCCTTAACGTAGTTAAAAATTTCTCATCATTCGTAAAAGGCAAAGAAACATAAAAATCAGGTTTATTTACTGTAGGTGCAGGAATTTTTGGCTGGAATTTACTATCCAAATTTTTTTTTAGATATTTCTCAAATAAAAGTTTGGGGTAGCAGTTATTCTGAAAATATTTTCTAAGGAACTCAACCTCATTATGAAAAGAGAGCCAGTCTGAAGAGAGAGAGAGAGAAAAGGCTTTTTGCAACAACATAACAATATTGATCGGCTTAAAATTGTAAAAGCATGAACTATAAAAATTTGAACCAAGACCAATATACGTTTGCTTCCGGAAGTTGATAAGTGCTGGTTGAATCTCGTGATTAACACGTCTAGGAGAGGAAGGCACTCATTGTTTTCATGTTCAGTGGTAAATGCAATACTAGGATGGAGATTGTTAACGAATTCTAAAAATTGTTCAGCAGCACCTTTACCATGAAAAAGTAGAAAAGTATCATCAACATACCGTTTATAATATAAGGAGCGAAATTAGGATGAAGAGTGGCTAAAGAGCATTTCCTCCAAATGACATACAAAAGTTTGCCAGAACTGGACCCATCGGAGATCCCATAGCAACACCATTGATTTGCTTGTAATGCTTTCCACTGAATAAAAAGTCTATGTCCGGCACATCCATATTTAAAAGTTTTTCAAAATCCTCTCTATCAAAACCTTGATAGATAAAACCTGGCTGTATAAATATCTTATCTAAAAGAATTTGTATCGTTGCCCTCAACGGTACATTAGTGAAAAGCGAGACAACATATACGGATCGAGGTCCTGAGCAACAATCTCTTCGGAAAACACTGGTACGCTCATTTTCTGAAAACGGTTGTAATAGTGGTACCAAAAATTTTGCTAACTTACAACTAGGTGCATTATAAGAGGCCAAAATAGGCCTTTTATTTCTTTGCCTTTTACGAATGATGAGAAATTTTTAACTACGTTAAGGCAGATTTTAAATAAATACTTTTACTGGCTCAATCCCAAGTTCGTTCTCAGGAATCCAAGAACAATTGGATCTCTTTTTAGATTTAAAGACACTGTTCCCAACCTTATGCGTTCTTTGGTCGTCTGCAAGTATGCTTGCCCGAGCTGTAATCTCGGGACTTACGTCGGACCCACCAAAAGAATGCTGGAAGTGCGAGTCGACTCTCATCATGGCGTTAGCCATAGAACAGGGTGTACTTTGAGTAAGAAGGAGTTTTCTAGCATAAAGGAACATTCCAAACAATGTAAATCTTTTATTTCCTATGACGATTTTGAAATTTTTGAGTAAGCTGCTGATGAAACCTCTCTCCATATCCTCGAGTCATTAACCATCAAACAACTGGTTCCATCTTTGAATAGTCACTCTTCTTCTGCCCCTCTATTAATAGCTTAAGATGTCTCTTCGTCCTTTTGGTGCCCTTCTTGGTCACTCAGTTTTCTCTTCTTGAGGCGCCAGGTTGGTTTAACTTATATGTTTCTGTTTTAATATCTATATTTTAACATTAATAATTTTACTGAGTCCTATGTATTAATTTTAGCTTTGAAACGTTGGCTGGAAATGAAGTTGAATATGCATCACCTCCTTTTTGTCCTCCTGTTTGTTCTAGATATACATGTAACTTTTATAATTATATATATATATATATATATATATATATATATATATATATACATATATATATATATACATATATATATATATATATATATATATATATATATATATATATATATATATATATATATACAGTATATATATATATATATACATACACACACACATATATATATTATAAAAGTTACTTGAATAATTAACTATTCATAGCCCTTGAACAGTATGATTCTTACTGGGTAATTTCAATTTCACCAGTTAATGTGCTGGGGAAAACGTAAAAAGTTGCAAAATGAATAAAACTTAAGCACTCTCCCATTATTGCTATTAATTATTAAAAACTATTACTATTAATGTTATTAGAGAAGAATAAATACTTTTCGGAAACTGGGCAGTTTTCTCGGCAGCTTTATTCTTGTTCACTGCTCCTACAAAGATAACATGGAAGTTTAAAATGGTCTCCTGTTATCATTGTCACAATATCAAGAAGACAATTTTCACGTCTGTTTATAAAGTACAGTAACGATATATGTCCCCGTAGGGGGGGTAGAGCTGTCAGTGCGCCTCACGCGGTACACTGTGGGCATTACTTAAGGTTCTTTGCAACGTCCCTCCGGCCCACAGTCTGCAACCCCATTCATTTCTTCTGCTGTACCTCCGTTCATATTCTCTTCTTCCATCTTGCTTTCCTTAACCCTCTCCTAACAACTGATTCAACATTATTTTCAGCGCTGAATAACCTCATAGGTCCCAGCGCTTGGCCTTTGGCCTAAATTTCATATTCCAATAACGACCTGTATGACCAAAATCCTCAAAATTTTAGTGTCATGGAACCCCTGAAGTTACGATACTGTGTCATATAAATGGAGCACTTTTCTGCAACTCGTGAAAATCTTACAAGTGTTGACGATTGTGACACAGATGGAAAACCATACGCAAAAAAAAGTTCCTTTTTACGAAAACTGTTCCCCGATCCTTTCAGGTTGTTGTAGTGCCAGCAGGGTTGACCCTTCCTTCAGGTCAGCTTGAGGTCGAGATCCACAAGGCCAAGACTCTGCACGTCTACCCAACCTGCATCTCGTGGATACAGGTCTTCGATGCCGGACTGGTGACCACCCTCCCCTCCGAGGTAAGTATCGAGTCCATCTCCGCTGTCCATTTGATTTGATACACATCTCACTGGGATTTAGTCTCTCATTCATTTGGATTACATTACAGATTTTGTTTTAAGCTTGGAGAGAACTCTTACTGTTTAGTTTTCAAAGTTCAGATAACCTGAAATTAAATTTTGTTATTCTTTTGTTTATAGTCTCAGGTTTAGCAAATGATTCATTCGACTAGCAGCTTCCCTGGAAATGAACAAAGTACCGCCTTGTCCAGAATTTCCTCTCTGGAGGAAAAGACATAAAGGATAAAACCGAAGTCAATTTAATTGATACTGGTATCAAGGAAAATGTATCTACTTTATCCTTTGATAAATAATTTTCGTACATCGTTCATAGCTGGTTCCAGTCACACAGTACAAATTTACAATTTACTAATCACAAATTAATTTCCTAGGAAGACTATTACACCATATACCGGAAGAGGTGTCGAACATGGCTGCGTATCTACAACTCCCAAGCAGATTCGATTTCCCACGGTGTGAAGGACCTGACCATAATCAACACACAAGTGAATACGATAAACCTGGCTTTCCAGAGGGACTTCATGGCCATAAATTCTACTATCAAGTCCATTGAGGCTTTGAGTTGGGAGGGTTACAGAGGAACCATTCAGAATACGACAGTGGAGCGCATCAGCCATGTTGAAGCTAAAGACAACTGGCTCGTTATCAGCAGTCACCTTGGTTTAGTGACACCCGATGGCATCGTTTTTAAAGCCAAAGAGATGGCAGTATCTAACAGCACCATCTCCCACATTGCGACAAATGGTCTAAAAATCGCCAATGGTGCCGCATCTCTGAACAACGTCACTATAGGCCTTCTGGAGGCATCTGCCATTGTCGTCAGTAGCCCCAGTGCTTTCCTTTCACTGTCAAATGTCACAGTCGTATCAGCCTTCGCTAACTGCATCATTCTACCAGACAGGGAAAGGATATCTATCAAGAATGTAACAGTCAATGGCGCTCCTTTGGATCTCTCCTCCTCTTACCTTAAGTTTGTGGATGACTTTGTGGTACCGAAAAACATCTCTAAAGTACAAGTAGATCAAGAAAGGGAAGGATGCTCTTCCAACCATACGACTCTCCTATGCGATTTCAGCAGTGTTAATGAGGTAATTTCTCAATGGCAACTAATTATATGTCAGGCTGTTGTAATGTTAACGTTGTCCAACTCATGTAGGTTATCAGATATTGTTCAAGGAAGCCAGAATATTGGAAATGACTTTGGGAGACATTCTCACATTGCACTTCTTTTATGCTGTCTGATTTTAATCTCTGTGTGCATTGCACATCTATTCAATCAATTATTGCCTTAGTTTTTCTCATGAGTGATGAGCACCAGTTATCTTAGGAAGTGCTGCCATTTATACATATCTTTTTATATCTTCCAGTAATATCACTAACGTGCTGAGGAATATGCATTCAATTTTATTCCTTCCTTACAGAGCATTGAGCTTAACGCACACAACATTGAGGGTTACCATCTTGTCCAGATTAAGAATGTCAAGTCTTTGCAAGTTCTGTCGACAAGTTGTGAATTAGAGCTACGACTGCAGTCCGTCAACGGAACTCTTCCGCATTTTGCCACCGAAGGCAACCACACGGATGAAAGCACTTCCTCCAGTGGAGGGGAACCTTTAGAAGAAGACTGTAATATGTCACTGTCAGTTTTAGATTCAAGGCTGGAAGTCATCTCTAGCAGATACATTTCTAATGTGACTGTTGCAAACAGTACTGTGAAAAGACTTCATGATGGCACCCTACAAGCTTTCAATGTGCATAATGTTACAGTTGTCACAATGGACAGCGTTAATATAGCAGGTACTGGAAGTCAATGGACAGGCATGGTGGTTGGAAGCATAATAAATGTAACTCTGCAGGCTCCTGTTACAGCTGAGGGCATTCTTGTTACTCAGAGGGTAAGCTGTTATGATAAGATTACGAACACTGATCTCTGTCATCTAATTAATTTGCTTAAATGATTTTTATGGTGTACAAACGTCTTCTTTAGACACACTAAAGCAGATTTATGTGGTATTTTTATTAAAGCTTGTTAATATGCTTTCTTCCTGGGTTGTTACTGAAAGCTAATGGCGAGACTAAAGTTTTAGCAACGGTTCTGAAATTATAAAGACCATCTGTGAATAACTTTAAGAGAATTCTTACCCAAAGTTGATACTTTTGCCAGGAGAGTACTGTTACAACGAAACACCTAAATTTATAATCGTCACACACAAAACTTCATGTGCTGAGTTATAATAATTTGAAGAGTGTTCCCTTATTTGAGATGTAGTTCTGAGAGTAATTTTACTCTACCTTTTTGCAGTTACGGCGAGGTGCCCTTACCATTGATCATGCAGATGCCACAACTGAGCTGTCAAAGGTGAAATTTTCTACAATGGAAAGAGAGAGTGTGGTTGTCAAGAGAGGCAAACTGATTCTTAAAGACCTCGTGGCCATTGCTATCAATGAGGGAGCCATCTTCATTGAGGAAGGGGCCTCTGTGGAGCTATACAACATGGTGTCATTTGTGTCCTCCTATAGGACCATATCAGTTGCCACAAGGGACCAGGTAAGCAGTGACTTTTCAAGAAACATTCATCAGCTATGCTTGCTCACTTATATGTTAGTAGTTGATAACTGTATCATATCTATATGCAGAATATTAACTCTTCTTTCTATAGCATTCTGCAAGTATATAAATTTTAAATGAGCGTCATTCTCTTTCTTTCAAGGTGTTCATCAATGGCTCAGAAAATATGGCATCGGGACTGATGATTCATGTTCGTAATCCTCCGCCACTTCCAGATATGACATCTAATCTCACAATCTCTGCAATCCACCTCTCCCCTTATTGTACTACTGTCCCGTTATTTATCAAAGTCTGCGATTTCTCACACGTTAATGATGTAAGTGCCCTTTCCCTTCATTTTCTGTTAGAGAGATCAGTATAAAATTCACCCTACAAAAAATGTGCATGCATAATGCTTTTACTAATTTGTTGATTCTCCGAGTTTCACTTGAAATAATGTTCATAATTATTGCCTTTGTATCAAAGAAGCAAATCAGTGATATTTTTTATGAGTTTTTTATACAAAACCGGATGCTGGAAATCAGAAAACAGGGAGTAATAACCAGATGAAATTCCATGTCAAATCTTCCTTGTATAAAAAGTTTGGTTCCAAAAATACATAAACTGTTTGTTGTGTATGATAAAGCTTTAGTTTTAGACAACTGAGATTAGCAGTTCACGCTTTCTTCTGATTCTTGTAGGCATCAGTGGTTGTTGATCTGGTGGGTGCTCAGCAGAGCCACCGAGCTGTTGTACGAGGGGCATCCTTTGTAACACTTTATCCATCCTGTATAGAAAAGGTCAGTGAATAAGTGGGTCCTTTGAGTGAGTATAGTTTAATGCTGGAAGAAAATCTGATTAGTCCTTCCAGTCTAGATTTTTTGGTGAACGTTTAATTTTTATAATTTATATACTGGTTTTGTAACTCAAAATAATGGAGAAATTTTAACTTTCATTGTGTCACAGAGGATTGTATGGTCTCATGTATATTTTCTTACAACAGCTCATCTTGATGAAAGTAGTGACAGCAACCACAGTTGATAATGAGAATGACTGTGAGACTTGGCTTGAAGCTAAAGAGGTCCACTTCCAGAACATCACAGCTGGTGTTCATGACGTGACTCTTACATCCTGTAGTGTAGACTTCCTCGCACCTAACCGCAAGCTGAGAGACTTAGATTTAGAAAACACACGCGTCGAGTGGATTGCCGGAGTGCACTGGTATGGATACACTGGTCTCTTCAATAACTCACACCTTGTGAAAGTTGAAGGCCTCGTGGCTTCCAGCCGAATGGTCATGTCTAATACCACAGTAGAAAAGATTCTTCCTCTTGGCATCAGTGTGAAAACAGAGGGAGTTATTGCTGGTTGCACCATTGACGATATATCAACGGCAGGGATAACAGTGGAGGGAATGCTTCGGATGAAGGATGTTTCCATTGGTACTTTGGCAAAGAGAGCTATTGTAGTGAAGGATGGGGTTCTATTCCTTTCTAATGTTCGTATTGATTCATCGGAAGCACTGAGCATCATAGCAACCTCCAATGGTGCTGTGGCCATGCAAAATGTAACTGTAGCAGGGAAGCAAGTGCACTGGCGTGGCTACATCACAAACAGCCTTGGTCCAGATGACCCATCTTTAGTTTTCCTCAATAAACATGTCAGCGATGAAGTTCCAACTATTCCAGTTTTAACGCAAGAAGAAATCAGCAAATCAACACCACAGTCTTCTTCAATGACTAAATCACTACTCCCTGATGACAATGAAAGTTTAACCTCTGAAACTTCGAAGATTAATTCCAAGCAAATAGATACCTCATCAGACTCCTGGAAGTGGGCTGGAATCAGCGTAGGCATCTTCATGGTGATACTCCTGGGATGCTGTGTAGTCCTTACTGTTAAATTGGTCAAGTAAGTATTTTCTTTTCCGTTTGGCCTTGTTGAATGATTATTTCCTCTGCAGTGAGAACCCGCTCTTCGTTCTTCCTTCTCGCATCTCTTTCAGATCTAGGCTACTGATTCTTATTTCCTGGCAGAAATGCCTGTTGCACCATCTGACGTAAAACGTACAGCCAATGAAATATAGAATCTAATTCTTCTCCTGAGGCTCCCCAAGTGGTTGTACTATAGACAATTTAGATGATCGGTCCGGAAAGTATTGAATATAGGAAGGCTTTGTAATTTACAATCTTGCACAAAAAAGCTGGTCATTAGGGTGAATTTACATTCTTGAAAATGATTTTCCACTTTTTGAGATGTAAATGATAGAGTATAATTTTTTTTGTACACTTTCCAGTTGAAATCTGTTCATTGCAACTTTCTTGAAGGTAGAGGGGAAACCGGAGTCATACAGGAACAGTAGTAGCTCTGCTCAATACGAAATTTCATGGGCTTATAGGTTTTCCTTTTGATTAGTAAAAGATTCCTGTTTCAAGCAGTCAGAGAGGGAAGGTAAACACTTTCAGAGCTTTGTAGTTATTGTTGAGAGAGGTACAAGAGGCTGTACATTAATCATTAACCATTGCTTTTGGGAGAATTATTTTGGCCTTGTTATTTTAACAGTCACAGACTTGATATTGATTTCCTTTTCTCCTGCTTCGAACACACTCATGAAAACCTAGGTTGCGTAACATAGCGTCACTCTATTAAATTCATAATTTGTGATCCACAAATGAAGATGAAAGGAAACACAGGAGTATCCAGTCTTTCATTGATTGCATTCCCTCTTTTCACAGTGTACTGTGTACGGCAAAAAAAAGATGGCATGAACTCCACAGATAGGCCTTGAACTTCTTTCTCCTTTTATTTCTCTTCATTGGTTAAAAACAATGATCCAAAACTTGCAAATCGACGATATATTTTTTTTTCTGAAAATACATTTCCAAGGCTTGTAGGAACATTTGCAGTGATCCAGTCTTTTGTGTTCTGTCACTCCTTACCGAAGATGCAAATATGATGCAATACATTACTAACCTAAAACAGTTCACCTTGCATTTTATCAATTTGTTTATCTGTTTATCTATTGATTTATTTATTTATCTTTTTTTTTTTAATTTCTTGTAACTGATCTCTTCTTTCTGTATTTCTTTTATCGTCAGCAACTTCTTTCAAACGAACACCATATTCTTGGGAAGCTGAATTCCAAGTCAGTGCCCCCCCCCTGAAGGCTTGTTCCATATCAATAGAGGTTCATCTTCTGAATAATAATAATAATAATAATAATAATAATAATAATAATAATAATAATAATAATAATAATGATTTTTCTATCATGCAGGACTGCATTCATTTTTAGGAACTGTTAAACTGTGAAGTCCTTCTTTCCCCAGGCCAAACAACGGAAAGGCACTGCCCATCGTCTTCTGGAGAGTCAAAGACGACCAGAACGACCTCCTAGCGGAAGACCAAGGATCTGGCGATTACAGTGAGCCCTCCACCAGGCATTCTGGTTACCACACAGTTCCTGGTTCGGAAGTCATCTAAGAAGGAGGCGCCCACTCACTCACTCACTGCACTTCTTCACAAGATGTCTTTCAGTTATGAGACGCACGTACTTTACATACTTGTCTGCTTACAGTGGCGTAATGATATTTTCTGTTTACATTAAGTGTTAGTGTGAGATGGAGCGTGAATATGGAAAGTATTAATGAAGTGAAAAAGTGGAGGAGGAGGAGGAGGAGGAGTCATTGAAAGGTTTCCAAGACTTACAGAGAAATGGTGCAGGAAACCGAGGAACAGTTGCAAAGGATCCATAACAGAGAACTGGGATGATTAGCAGGATGTCTAGGAAATTGTTTGTGTGTAATGAACAAACAGTGTGGGGCACTACGCTGTTCTTTGTGACAAGGCAAACTGACAAAAAAAAGAAGAAGAAATGTGTGGTTCGCCAATTGCGACAGGTAGCGAACCAACCAATCAACTACGAGTTTTTAGTGGGTGTGACTTTTATAGGAAAGAGTCCTAGAACCCAGCAGCACTGTAATGTATAATAACACTGGTTGACCTGATGTATAAAAAAAGCTAATGTGTACATTGCATTAGATGTCATATGACCTTAGTGCCATAAATCATCATAATTCATGTGTGATCATTCACTTCATCAAAGGGTACTCATGCCTAACCAGATTACTTATTATCATAGCATTTTTCACTTCCTGAAATCCTTGACTTGCCTCTGATTTGAGGGGTCGACGTCAGTGCATGTTCAAGAAGTCGGTGTAACGAATGCCTGGAACCAACGAGGTCATAGGAAAAGCAAGTGGGTATGCCCCAGATTTTTGCTTCATCTATCATCTTTTCCTTTCTGACTCTCCTTCCTCTGCGTTTCTCTTCCCGTTGGGACGACTGGTTCTATCCTACAGAAAACAGGTAATCGTTAAGATGGGTCAACATGAAATTGTTGAACCGTTTTATTTCAGATTTCAGTGTTGGTCTGGGAATTGAATGTAACTTGTTGGACGGGATTTTATTTTTGTTTAAGTATTAGAGGTATAAAATTACCAATTTTTCTACTGGACTAACGACGAATATATTTGTCCAAATATATTTTTTAACAATAACTCTTTAAAGGAAGAATTTAAAATCAAAAATATAAAATTACCTATTTTTCTACTGAACTAGCAACGAATATTCTTCCAAATATATTGTCAAAAATATTTTGTCAATGAAAAAATTTTAAAAATTTGTGTCCGTCTTAAAAATTTTTCTGAAAAAGAAATACTGTGTTTAGACGTGCTGTTCAATGTACTGTAGAGTTGACTATGTTTTCATATATATATATATATATATATATATATAGTATATATATATATATATATATATATATATATATATATATATATATATATATATATATATGTACTAATTTTTATTGCTGGGTGGTAGGTAATTGTACCAACGAACCCATTTTCGCCTTAGTGACCATCTGGGTTATCTGTCTCCTGATCTGGAATGTAAGAATGAACTCGCTTTGAACAATTCTGCATCAGTATCTGAAAATATCCAGTTTGATTTTCACAGACGAACCCAGTCATGTCAATTTAATACCTTAAAAAATAGCTAGATAAACTTTAGAATACGGCCCACTAGCTGCTTGAACCAACTTCTGAAAACTCAAATAAAATCCAAAAGGTTCCACTAAATGCTTTTGCTTTACCATTGGCCTAATAGATTTTGCTTGGTTACATAAAGTCGAAACTGACTGAGCAATTTATATTTATATATATATATATATATATATATATATATATATATATATATATATATATATATATATATATATATATATATATATATATATATATATATATATATATATATTTGTATATATATAAAATTACCTGTATAATATATAAATATATAACATTTATATTTACTTTACTATATGAACATTTTTACGAAAGTCCAGTCTATCCATTTATTTGCATTCTGTTTATATGTATCCAATTATTTGTCAGTTTCAGTCATAAACGCAAAATTTTTCCACGGATTATTCTTGACATCGTTAGCTTATGTCAGAGCATTCTCCTGCTCCTTCGAGCAGTCAATTGCAGAGTGATGATCAGTGATCAGCGTAGGTCACGACCACCTCAAGGTCCAGGACGAGTATACGTGAAAAATGATATGTTGTAATAAGTAATCCGAAGCATAAGCACTTTGCTTGCATCTTTTCAACAGGCGTCATGTTATCGTTTATGATTCCATCTCTACGTGATTTATTAATGCCTCCTTTCCCAGTGAAATCATGACTGGAAGAATTCACTTTGAACAGCCCTAATTTAAAAAAGCAAATCATGAAACGAAGCCTTTTTCCCCCTCTTCTAAAACAGACTGAAGGCGTCACTGATAGAACCCAGGAACTTTTTCAGTCAAAATCTTTGAGTAATTATATTTATATTCGTCCCAAATTCCAGCCCTTCAGTCAAGGTCACAAGTACCCTGACGAGATAAATGTCCTCAGAGGGTCACCAAATCGCCTCCTTCGTGTTGAAGCCCCTTGACACTTCTTTCCTCCTAGTCCTCATGTCCTCGGGCCTGGGCCTGGCCTAGGCTACCTAGGCATTGGGTTACCTGCCTCAATGGATTTTACTCTTGGAAAAATGGCCTGTACCGTCTTCTTCACTTCTAGTGTATTTAAATATACGTAGTTACCATTGAAACCACAAGAGGCCAGTAGTTAACATTGAAACCTCAGAGGCAGACTGGGTAGACCGATCGCCTATAACCCTGCCGTGTGGTGGGTTTCAACTTCTTGTTCTTTTAAGAAGAGAGGAAAAAAGCTTCAGTTCCGTTTCATATTAATTTTATTTCCTTTAATCAAATAGCAATACAAAAAAAATGTCTTCATGCTCCTCTATTTATGTTTTCCCGCTTTCCGTAACGATATCAACGACATATTTCGATACAATGGCCTTTTTTTTTCAAGTCAAGTATTGTCTGTACATATGTAGATACGGTGTTCAAATCTATTACATACATTTACCAGTGCTAACTTCTTATTATTCACCTAGAAATGTATGAATAAACATGATTACTTAATAAATGTTTGTGAGACTTCTTTTAATTCTCCTTTCAGAATACATATACGAGTATATATATATATATATATATATATATATATATATATATATATATATATATATATATATATATATATACATATAAATAAAGATAAAATCAATGAAGGAAACGGAAACACTGGAGTGCTGCGAGGCCTTTCGACACTAGTGTTTCCGTTTCCTTCGTGGATTTTATCTTTTATTTTATATATTCATCACGTTCCATATTTCCGTGATTCAGTTATACATATATATATATATATATATATATATATATATATATATATATATATATATATATATATATATATATATATATAATCACGATGTGTTCAAGTACCTGGATTTATTACACAACTAAAATCAGAATTCAAAAATTTACCTCACCTCAGCCATAGAACTACAGCTGAGTACTCTAAAGGTACGTGATCCCTTAAAAAGCTTATTAATCACATGAAAAATCAAACTAAGTTTATCAAAACAAGTGTGAGGCATCAACAATTAAAAAAGAAATATACTAGAGTAAAAGGGCATCACTCCATCAAACAACTTTAACTGTTTCCCTGGTCTTAATTCATTTCAGCAAAGCTAAAGGAACAAAACATGTTTATCACTTTGCCTTATGCACACAATTAATCACATTCACTGTTTTTTTTTTTTAAGTTTTAAATAAAAAAATATTTTTAAATTCAAATTTTAAAATTAGAATTCACAATATGAAAAATTTACTATTACTTGAAAACAACATAAAATTTAATTAATTCTTGACTTAAATTACAAAGGTTAATTTATCAAGAAATTAAATCAATCAAGCAAAATTTAAACTATCAAGAATTACTCAAGATTTGAAAAGAAAATTAGTATATCGAGTATGCTATGTTAAATTATGAAGAAATACTTAAATTGTCAAGTAAATGAATGTTAAGTCACCACTATATAAAATGTGAAAAATTAAGAGATTACAAACACAAGAACACAAAAATACACAAAAGATTTACCAATAATAATTTCACAAAGGCAAAAATTCCTCAATATACCTTATTATACCATGGTAATAATAAGTAAAATTCACTTTACCTTACACAAGCTTGTGAAAACTCTCGCAAAATCACCTGAAATTCAGCTGCTCACGATTTACAAAACAAACTTTTTGATAGGCACCATTATGAATATACACACTTTTCCTACATTCAGATCTCAAAAGCTAAAATTAATATCAATGACCACACAAAAATTTTTACGTTAATAACTTCTCTCTTTTAAAGAAAGAAAGAGAGAGAGAGAGAACCACACAAACGGTCACTGAAATCAGAATGAGCAAACTTTTGGATTCCAGTTAGAAATGAAACAATCAGATGATGTCATTATTAAGGCATTTTGGGAATGAGATACAAGAGAAAATTCTAGAAGAGGGAGATGACGTCACTTCATGAGCAAAACATTTTGGGGCCAAAACTAGCGCATTAGAACAATAAGTGATCAGAGCAATGTACTCTTAAACATGACGCAATTGCCATGTGCTTCAGTGCAACACTTGTTCATATTTCTCAAAAAGGTACACGTTTTTACCAGAAAATCTTATGGGACAAAGCCTTTAACGAAATCTTAACACGATCAAAACAGGTGGCAGCTGGCTAATAATAAATGGCATGTTTTTAAAACGGGACGAAGAACCAAAGTAGGCTTTCAGAAATGAGCAGCCTAATGTTACCCTGACCTGTCAACACTATCTTTCGCGAAGACAACCAAAGCAAAACAAGCCTTTGCTACCACACACACATGTTGCTGATATACTATGTTATTATTAAAAACATATTATTAATTCTAAATTACGCTGCTAAGTTATCTAAATCACTAACTCTTTTGAGATCTGACATTACACTGCATACGATACGTCAACAATAATTATCATTACACAGAACACATGATAACTAGAACAGTAAATATATCAAAATCATCAAAAGATACACATTTTACAAGGCAATATCATGAAATTCCTTCCCCCAGAAGAATAGTTATCCCAGGTTTGAATCTAACATTTCACAATGGGATAAATAATCTGCTACGACATTATCTTTTCCTGAAATGTGTTTCACTTTTACATTATACGGCTGCAGGCATAAAGACCACCTGGTCAGTCTCTGATGTTATTTTTCATCTTACTGATGAATGAGATAGGGTTGTCGTCAGACAACACTAAAATTTCTTCATTCTTGGGCCTATTCACAAACACATTAAACTTTCTCAATGCTGTGATTAATGCTAGTGTTTCTTTTTTATCGCTGAATAAATTTTCTGTGCTTTTTCAACTTTGAAGACATGAAACACACTTGGATGTAGAATACTGCTGTCATCTTCCTGTTGCTGATATACTATGTTATTATTAAAAACGTATTATTAATTCTAAATTACGCTGTTAAGATATCTAAATCACTAACTCTTTTGAGATCTGACATTACACTACATACAATACTCCAACAATTATTATCATTACACAGAGCACATGATAACTAGAACAGTCAATATATCAAAGTCATGGAAAGATATGCATTTTACAAGGCAGTAAATATATATATATATATATATATATATATATATATATATATATATATATATATATTATAGTATAGTATGTATGAATGTATATACTCACACATATTACAGTTATCACACACACATAACATATATATATATATATATATATATATATATATATATATATATATATGTGTGTGTGTGTGTGTGTGTGTGTGTGTGTGTGTGTATGTGTTTGATCTGACCTGACAAAGATAACAGGACGTTCGTCACGCGAGGAGAGCAAAATATCTAACATCTAGCTTCGACAATATTTCTATGGCCTCTCTAATACAACAATTAATATCTACATCCCTGGTCACAGTATCTGACAATATAAAACAAAACTGAAAACTTGCTTCAGAGAAACACTAAGGAAAAGAAAACACGATTTATGAAAATAATAATCGTCTGCATATGAATGAAATGGCCATAAGGGGTTTATATGAGTCACGGATGAGGTAAATAGTACTAGGTTTCAGAATAGATAGATAGAATATATAATTTAGACCAAAGGCCAAGTGCTGGGATCTATGAGGTCATTCAGCGCTGAAACAGAAGTTGACAGTAAAAAGGTTTGAAAGGTGTAACAGGAGGAAAACCTTGCAGTTGCACTATGAATCAATTGTTAGGAGAGGGTGGAAAGTAAGGTGGAAGAAAGGGAATATGAACGGAGGTACAATCAAAGGGGTTGCAGCCAGGGGCTGAAGGAACGCTGCAAAGTACCTGAAGTAATGCCTACAGTGCACCACGTGAGGTGCACTGACGGCACAAACCCCCTACTGGGAGGTTTCAGAATACATCCTTAACTTATTGGAGATTAAGGTAAACAGCACAGTTTCAGAAGAGATCCTTTATTATGGGTAAGAAAAAATGAGAGACGCAGCTTCGTCAATTCGCACCAATAAGAATAGAAGAACCTTTAGGAACTCCTCTCGGAACCATTTGAGAGTTATCTAAGGTCACTCGTGAATCAGTAGGCGTTGACGCTGATATATACTTCAAAAGTGGTTGTTCAACATCAAAAATGTAAACAGTAGTATAATAAATGTTCGCATTTCTAATGAACCTGTAATGCTTCCTTAGAAAAACTGAATCTTTTCCTCTAGGTAATGAGTTCGTACACATGGAGGTAAGCTTCGTTTATCGTGTGTATATCACTCTTAAATATTTTAGATTAGTATCAGAGAGAGTGAGTTTGAGCTTAGTCGTGCTACATAGATTATGCATACTTAAAATTTGTGGACAGGAATTGTTGTTACCGTACGTAAATACTGAAAAATAGAATACTGTTATATATAATGAAGATATGTTTAGGAATCAGGAAACTTATCGAGTTTTACCGGACAGGGAATTAAAATATAATTGAGTTATTGCTATAAATGTTAAAAAGTTCGTTTTCTATGAAGAAATTTCGCCTTCATAGAAAACATATTTTACCCCAACGTATTGGTACACTGAACTATTATTATTATTATTATTATTATTATTATTATTATTATTATTATTATTATTATTATTAGGGTAGTTTGCAGTTTACGTTGACGCCACGTAGCGCCGTTTGTCCCGTCCGCCAAGGTAAGTAATTCCACACGAAACGCCATGTTCTCTATCTTTCTGGGGGGGTCCAGGCTAGGTAAGGGCACGCCGCACTAGGTTAGGTTAGGTTGGTTAGCTATGGTTTCGTCATTTTAGTACCGATTTCGTATGTTGGTATTCCTCCTCGACTAGAAAACTGGCAGACGACACCCGCGTCAACGTAAACTGCAGGCGCTCCTATTATTATTTCTCTCTTCCAGCTGGCTGAGCACCAGTGTCCTCCTGAAGGATGTGGCGCTGTCTTCTCGTCACAGCTGGATCAGGTAGCTGTACCGGGTATAATTAGGGAGGAGACCTCTGAGAGCAGTAGCATTGAAATTAATCGGTGTTTCTACTGCATTCAGTTTATATAGAGCCTTCTCTATTCTTCTTACAATCATCTTTTCATCAGCGTGTAGCTGGTGTATCAAGTTTCCTAAGAACATGTAAAGTTTTCCTGTTGTTTTAGTTTTATTACCTCTGACGTTCCGACAAGCGTGTTCTGGCGGTCATTTACAAATAGTGAATGGATTGACATGCAAGTTACACACGTAGGCTATTTATAGCACTGTAGGGGTTGGGGTTTGGTGCAGTTAACAGATCAGTTAGTGAACTGAATTTTTGGTAACTTGATACACCAGCTACACACTGATGAAAGGAAGATTGTAAGAAGAATACAGAAGACTATATAAATGTCGTTGAAACAGCCATTATCTGCAATGCTACTGGCCTCAGAGATGGTCTCCTCCCTAATTTTACCTGGATACGGCTACATGATCTGGCTGTGACGAAGGAAGACAACACCACATCCTTCGGGAAGACACTGGTGCTCTGGAGCTAGAGGAGAAAAAGAAAGAGAAGAGATAAATAAAAATATTATTATTATTATTATTATTATTATTATTATTATTATTATTATTATTATTATTATTATTATTATTATTATTATTATTATTATTATTACTGTAGGTTCCCTGCTGTCTGATTATTTACTAAATGCTTATTTAAGATATATATATATATATATATATATATATATATATATATATATATATATATATATATATATATATATATATATATATATATATATAAATAAATAAATATACAGTATATATACAACTTAAATAAACATTTAGTAAATAATAAGACAAGTAGGATGCTACAACAGCAATAATAATAATAATAATACTAATAATAATAATAATAATAATAATAATAATAATAATAATAATAATAATAATATGATAATATGATATAATAATAATTCCAGTACACCGATAACAATTGGGTAAGAAAGTAACGTTTCTCTCTCTCTCTCTCTCTCTCTCTCTCTCTCTCTATATATATATTCTCTCTATATATATATATATATATATATTTATATTTATATATATATATATATATATATATTGTCACGATGCGTATCAAGTACCTGGTTATTACACAACTAATCTCAAGATTCAAAAATATACCTCACTTCTAAAACAGATACCTGAACTCTCATAACATTAATTGTTACGACTGAGTACTCTTAAAGGTAATAGTGATCCCTTAAGAAAAACTTATTTATCAATCACTTGAAAAAATCAAACTAAGTTCGTCAGAATATGTGTGAGGTATAAAAATTAAACTAGAAATCTTCTAGAGTAAAGGGCATCACTCCATCAAAAACTCTAACTGTTTCTTGGTCTTAATTCACTTTAGCAAAACTAAAGAACAAAACGTGTTTATCACTTTGCCTTATGCACACACAATCAATCCTATTCACTGGTGATCAATAAATGAAACACTGTTTTTCTAAAAACATTAAATACAAAAATTTATTTTTCAG
The DNA here is from genome assembly GCF_040412425.1 of Macrobrachium rosenbergii. NCBI lineage: Eukaryota > Metazoa > Arthropoda > Malacostraca > Decapoda > Palaemonidae > Macrobrachium > Macrobrachium rosenbergii. Next base: position 66,089,596 of record NC_089796.1, on the reverse strand, counting down.
ATTCAAAGTTTATAACTAGAATTCACAATCATTAGAATTCACAATCTGAAAAATTTTTATTAGTTGAAAATAACACAAAACTCAATGAATTCTTGAATTAAATTATGAAACAAAACTAATTCACAAAAACTTTATCAGGAATTTAAATTAATCAAGTAAAATTTAAACTATCAAGAATCACTCAAGATTTAAAAAGAAAATCTCAATAAATGAAATCAAGTATGCAATGTTAAATTAAGTATGCAATGTTAAATTAAGTATGCAGTGTTAAATTACCAAGAAATATTTACAATGCTATGTGAATAAATGTTACATCACAAACATAAAAAATGTGAAAATATAAAGAAATTGTAAATAGAAAAACACACAAAAATACACGTAAGATTTATCAATAATGATTTCACTTGTTCAAATTTCAACTTATCACACCATAACCTCCTAACTTATCATACCATGGTATCAATAAGTAAAATTTCACGTTACCTTACACAACTTGTGAAAACCTCTGTAAATCACTTGCTGCAGCTCGTTACACAATACACACTTTTTACCAGGCGCCGTTACGAACTAAATAACTTTTGCTAAATTCAGATTTCAAAGTTAATGTTAAAAGTGACCACAAAAATTTACGTTAAGTAATCTCTTCCTAATTAGGAATGAGAGAGAGAGAGAGAGATATGGAACCAAATCGACTGGTCTCAGAAATCAAGAATGGAAACAAATTTGATTCAACAGTGAAACAATTACGTGATGTCATTAAAGCATTTTGGGTACGAGATGCAAAAGTTCTAGAAGCAGGAGGTGGACGTCATTAAAGCGTTTTAAAAGAGATACAATGGAGAAGCTTCTAGAAGGAAAGTTACGTCATTCCAGCAAAAACGTTTTGAACGTGATTCTTACAAAACATGACGTAATTGATCAGGACACGTATTCTTTCTAGAAGTGGCGAACGTGACTCAAACAATGCATGCAACAACATGAAATCACTGTCTTGAGCCTGTGTGGACGAATTTATGTTTGTTTTGAAAATCTGTCATCTAACCCCAAAACAAAGCTCGCTCTTATCTGAACTGATGACAATTGAAATAAAACAAGCCTTCCTGGACACACACACACGTGTTCACATACTACGCTTTTACCAAGAAAGATATTCGTTTCTAAATTACGTTACTATTAAAATTATAATAATAATTTAAATTACGCTATCAGTAATCATTAGTACTTTTGAGATCTGATGTCAAACTAAATATGACACTTCAACAAACCATTATCATTAAACATAACACATGAAAAAGTAAATATGTCAATATTATAGAGGATATACGTATTACAGGCAACATCATGAAATTCTCCCGAGAAGTGCTTATCCCGGTTTGAATCAACGATTCACAACGGGATAAATAATTCTGCTGACATTATCTTTTCCTGAAATGTGTTTAACACTTACATTATATGGTTGCAGGCATAAAGACCACCTGGTCAGTCTCATATTATTATTTTTCATCTTATTGATGAATGAGATTGGCATGATCCGACAATACTAAAATTTCTTCATTCCAGGTCGGTTCACATACACTTCAAACTTTTTCAATGCTGTGATTAATGCTAATGTTTCTTTTCAATTGTTGAGTATGTTTTCTGGTGCTTTTTCAACTTTGAAGACATAAAACATACTGGATGTAAAGATTCTGTTGTCATCTTTTGAAGTAGAACAGCTCCAATTCCACAGTCGGATGCATCAACTTGTATCACTTAACTTTTATTGAAGTCTGGAGCTTGAAGCACTGGTCTTGAAGTTAATATATTTAACCTTCTCAAATGATTCTTGACATTCTGAGTCCAATCAAACTTTCTTTAGGACTGGTTAAGTCAGTTAAGGAGCTACGACGGCTGAGAAATTTGGACAGAAGCGGCGATAAAATCCAGCCATGCCCAAAAATCTTTAGCTGTTTCCTCATGAGGAGGGAGCTCTGCATGGATACCTTCTACATTAGCGTCAATAGGAGCGAAGGCCTTTTCCAACTTCAAATCTAGGTACTGCAATAGTTGCCTTCCAAACTCACTTTTTGTAAGTTGATTGTTAGTCTGCTTCCCGAAGTTTCTTGAACACTTTCCTTAATATCTTCAGATGTTCTTCCCATGTATTAGAATAAATCACAATGTCATAAAGGTATACACGCCCTACTCCTTCTATTGATCCTATTAGTTGATCCATCACTCTCGCTGAATGTTGCAGGTGCATTCATCAGACCAAACGGCAAACAGTGTATTGATACAGTCCAAAGGAGTAATGAAAGCTGACAGCAACTTAGCATTCTCATCTAAGGAATTTGGTAATATCCTTTCAACAAGTCTATCTTGAAACAAATTTGGCTTGCCCAATATTATCAAGTAATTGATCAATAAAGAGCAAAGGGATAATTGTCAGCCACACTGATGGAATTCAGTTTCCTATAATCAGTACACATCCTAAATGAGCCATCTGGTTTCTTCACTAACACACAAGGAGAACTATAATGACTTGAACTGATTCTGCTAATCCATGCTGCAACAAATATTCAACTTCTTTCTTCAAAACATCTCGATGAAAAGGCGATAAGCGATAAGCTCTCATTTAAAAAGGTTTTCCATCTTCTCTGATCTTTATCTCATGCTTTGTCAGATTGGTACACCTAGGTACATCTGCAAAAATTTCAGGAAACTTTGAATAACTCACTTAATTCACTACTTTGCTCAACACTCAGATGTTTTAGTTTATCTTCCAAATTTTCTAATATTGAAGAATTGTTCATCTTGTTTTCAGCTCCTAATTCATGTAAATCATCGTCCTCTGTAGATGAAGTTGTTTGTGTTATTGACACTGTTTCAGTTTTAGTCTCTGAGAAGTAAGGTTCAAAAGGTTCACATGTCATCTTCCTCTGTCGTTTTCTTCTTCCTGGTGTTTCCAATCACATGTTCGATCACTTAACTTCTCTATTATCCTATAGGACCTTGAAACTTATGTGGTAAGGAAATCTTTTCCACTGGTAAGAACACTAGAACTTGCTGTCCAATACTAAAATTTCTTAGCTTAGTTTTAGCATCATATTTCCTTTTCATTTTCTCTTGACTTATTTTCAAATTTTCTAAAGAGAATTTTCTAATTTCTCTTAATCTTTTCCTCAAGTTCTTCACATATTCTCCTTGTTTCCTCTGATTTTCTTCCCAATTCTCTGCAAGAATCTTCAATGGACCTCTAATGTCTCGACCAAAAATCATTTCATTTGGTGAACATCCCATGCTCTTGATAAGCATTCCTAACTTCAAATAACATTAAAAGGTAAACCAGCATCCCATTCTCTTCCTGATTCATTGCAATACTTAGTTAACATACTTTTCAATGTCTGGTGGAACCTTTCCAAGGCTCTTTGAGCTCTCTGGATGATAAGCAGTTGATAACTGTTGTTTTTACTCTAACAAGTTCATCACATCCTGGAATAATTTTGAAGTAAAGTTCGTTCCTCTATCACTTTTTAATTTCTGGTATTCCAAACTTGGAAAAACTTTCATAACTTCTCAGCAATTACCTTTGCACTTATACTTCTTACAGGAATCGCCTCAGGATACTAGTCACTGGACACACATTAATGTTAATAGATATTCATTTCCTTTCTTTGTTTCCGGAAGTGGCCAACCACATCTATAATTACACCTTGCTAAAGGGTTCTCCTCTAACTTCTATGGGATGTAGGGTGCTTTCTGAATGAACCATTCGGTTTCCAGCTATCTGGCATGTGTGACACACTCCTGCAGGGTACTAACGTCTTGTGAAGTCAGGCCAGAAAAAATACTTCATAACCTTCTCAACAGTCTTCCTGATTCCCATATGTCCAGACTCGTGCGCTACCGCTACAACTTGTTTTCTCTTAATGGATATGAATCCAAAATTTGATGATATTCACCCCCTTCAGCATTTCCTGGTATATCTGCAGGTCGATGCTTCCTCATTAGCAATCCTTCCTTTAGATAATAACAGGTAGAGGTTTGTTGCATCTCTTCTGATCAACAACTCTGAAGAACAAATCAGCCAACGTTGTATCCCTCTTCTGCAGTTTCATTAGCTTCTCTCTTGTCACTTGACCAACTTCAAGGGCTGAACTCTCCATATCTGCTAACTCTGCTTCTACAGTTTCATTACCATCTTCAGGAACTCTTTGACTACTCGGAGTCTCTTCAATAACAACAGGATCCCTCTTCTTCTTGGGAAATCTCTTCACTACTAACACTGGGGAAACTTGCTTTCCTGGAACAGTTCTTCTAATCTTAAAGATCCTTCACTTGATTCTTCTAGTGCAGGTAAATCCTCAGTATTTTCACTTGCAGACATAGTTCTCTTCATACTCCTGGTAGTTACACAACTTGGAAACAGGTGGGGTTTTCTTCTCTAAAGCTACTGTAGGACTAACCCTTAACGGTTTGTCTGTCACTATAGGACAAGGAACAAATGGTACACCACCAACTTCATTACCCAGTAAAAACATGTACACCTTCAACAGCTAGTGAGTCCTTTACAGCAAAATCAACATTTCCTGTCACCAATTCACAGGACAAATGCAAGCGGGCATATAGGGAGTTACTCTTCTCCTCCTATACCCTTCAAAATAACTGAATCTCCAGTGAGATTCTTCTCCAACTGTGGTGAGCACCACGAACTACCACACTATGGTTACTCCTGTATCACGTAATACCTTGACTGGTACCTGGGCACACTTCCTCCCTGAGTTGTCAGCGTACCTTCATAGATATATGGTTTAAAGCCTCCAAGCTGCTCAGCCACTCACTGCTTGAAGTTACATTTCCACTGGTTGCTAAACACTCTGCTTGTTTAGTCTCAGTCGTTCCACACTGCTCTTCGTAGTTTGCTTCACCTGGTTACCTTTAACCCACTTGACCAACTGGTTTGGTCTGCTGTTGTGTCTGATAACAATCTCGACTGTAGTGTCCTACTCTTCCACACTTGTAGCAGACAACATTAGTCTTCTGTATCTGTCTTTGAAACTGACTGGATGATGAGGATTTAACATTTAATTGCTGAGGGTGTTACCTGACTTTGTATTGGCATAGCCACTAGAAGGATTTCCAGTTGTAATGTTCCTGAAATTTGGATGAGATCTGAAACCTGTGCGTTGTTGGTTCTGGTACTTGACATTATAATTTCTTTTGCTAGAAATTATATTAAAATCTTCGCTCAATGTAGCAGCTTTGTCAAGTTTTTTAACCTCTCTCTCTCTTAAATAGGCTTTATGTGTTCAGGAATTCCTCTAAGATATTGTTCTAGGACTACTAACTCCTCAAGTTCGTCCATAGATTTAACTTTAGCAGCCTCCAACCATCGTTTAAAACATCTTCTTACTTTGTAAGCATAATCCAAGAAAGTTATCTTGTCATCCTTTCTCAAAGATCTGAATCTTTCATTATAATATTCAGGGGTCATCTGTAAACTTAGCACATTATGTTTGAGTACCTTGTACTCTTTACACTGATCAGCTGATAAGGCTAAATAGGCACTTTTTCCTTTACCAATGAGAACACTCTGTAACAAGACTGACCATTTATCCTGGCCATCCCATACCTGAAGCTACTTTTTCAAAGTGATCAAAAAACTCATCTGGGGCTTCTTCTGTAATTTTTGGAATTAACTTCTGCACTCTTACTACATCAAATATGGGGTCTGAATTACCTTTGAGTAGGGTTAGATTTAGTGTATTACAGGTAATGTGGATCGAGCTTTTTTATTAACTCCATCTCCCTTTCATGTCTTGCTCTTTCTCTTTCTTCTTTTGCTCTTTTCTCTTTCTTCTTCTGCTTTTTTTCTTCTTCTCTTTCCTTTCTTTTCTCTTTTCTCTCTATGTTCTCTTTTCTCTTTCTGCTTGCATTTTTTCTCTGTCAGCCTGTATCCTCAGCTTAATCAAATTTTCTTCTGCTTCTATACGTCTAAGTTCTGCTTCTGCATCACTTTTTCTTTCTTTTGCTCATGTTTATCTGTAAATTCTGCCTCAGCTGCATTCAACAATTCCTGTGGCTCTCCTAACTCTTCATCTACTTTACCAGAGTCCATCAACGCTTGGATTGCAATATATTTGATTTGTGCCTTAATCATACCACTAGACACATTACCCCACATGCTACTGCTAAAGCAATCCACTGTGCCTTAGTCAGGTTGGATTCAGATAACTCTTGGATGGAAGGAGCTGCTAAAAACCTCTGAACATTGAACAGAGCCATTTTTCTCTAAGTTACTCAACTAAATAATTCACAATACAAAGCAAAAATAACTATGTGGTCACTCTCTATCAAAATATATCCCTAACACCAGCAGTATAAACTATAAAACCAGAGTGATATTTTGTTTTGTTTCCCGGGTCTCTGGGCACCAAACAATATTATTGTCACGATGCGTATCAAGTACCTGGTTATTACACAACTAATCTCAAGATTCAAAATATACCTCACTTCAGCCAGATACCTGAACTCTCATAACATTAATTGTTACGACTGAGTACTCTAAAGTGTAACAGTGATCCTTTTTTTAAGAAAAACTTATTTATCAATCACTTGAAAATCAAACTAAGTTCGTCAGAATATGTGTGAGGTATAAAAAATTAAACTAGAAATCTTCTAGAGTAAAAGGGCATCACTCCATCAAAAAGCTCTAACTGTTTTCCTGGTCTTAATTCACTTTAGCAAAACTAAAAGAACAAAACATGTTTATCACTTTGCCTTATGCACACAATCAATCCTATTCACTGGTGATCAATAAATGAAACACTGTTTTTCTAAAAATGTTAAATACAAAAATTTATTTTCAGATTCAAAGTTTATAACTAGAATTCACAATCAATTAGAATTCACAATCTGAAAATTTACTATTAGTTGAAAATAACACAAAACTCAATGAATTCTTGAATTAAATTATGAAACAAAACTAATTCACAAAAACTTTATCAGAATTTAAATTAATCAAGTAAAATTTAAACTATCAAGAATCACTCAAGATTTAAAAAGAAAATCTCAATAAATGAAATCAAGTATGCAATGTTAAATTAAGTATGCAATGTTAAATTAAGTATGCAGTGTTAAATTACCAAGAAATATTTACAATGCTATGTGAATAAATGTTACATCACAAACATAAAAAATGTGAAAATATAAAGAAATTGTAAATAGAAAAACACACAAAAAATACACGTAAGATTTATCAATAATGATTTCACTTGTTCAAAATTTCCTAACTTATCACACCATAACCTCCTAACTTATCATACCATGGTATCAATAAGTAAAATTTCACGTTACCTTACACAACTTGTGAAAAACCTCTGTAAATCACTTGCTGCAGCTGCGTTACACAATACACACTTTTTACCAGGCGCCGTTATGAACTAAATAACTTTTGCTAAATTCAGATTTCAAAGTTAATGTTAAAAGTGACCACAAAATTTTACGTTAAAAGTAATCTCTTCCTAATTAGGAATGAGAGAGAGAGATATGGAACCAAATCGACTGGTCTCAGAAATCAGAATGAAACAAATTTTAGGATTCAGTAACAGTGAAACAATTACGTGATGTCATTAAAGCATTTTGGGTACGAGATACAAAAGTTCTAGAAGCAGGGAGGTGACGTCATTAAAGCGTTTTGGGTGCGAGATACAATGGAGAAGCTTCTAGAAGGAAAGTTACGTCATCCCAGCAAAACGTTTTGAACGCATCTTACAAAACATGACGTAATTGATCAGGACACGTATTCTTTCTCGCAAAGTGGCGAACGTGACTCAAACAATGCATGCAACAACATGAAATCACTCGTCTTGAGCCCGTATGGGACGAATTGGCGTTTGTTTTGCAAATCTGTCATCGCTAACCCCAAAACAAAGCGCTCGCTCTTATCTGAACTGATGACAATTGAAATAAAACAAGCCCTTCCTGGACACACACACGTGTTCACATACTACGCTTTTACCAAGAAAGATATTCGTTCTAAATTACGTTACTATTAAAATTATAATAATAATTCTAAATTACGCTATCAAGTAATCATTAGTACTTTTGAGATCTGATGTCAAACTAAATATGACACTTCAACAACCATTATCATTAAACATAACACATGAAAAAAGTAAATATGTCAATATTATAGGAGGATATACGTATTACAAGGCAACATCATGAAAATATATATATATATATATATATTATATATAATATATACAGTATATATATATATATATATATATATATATATATATATATATATATATATATATATATATATATATATATATATATATATATAGATAGATAGATATATATATATATAATTTGAGAGTGGGTGTCGTAGGTACAGCAGGGAGTTTTGTGAGTATAAGAATGAAGAAGGAAGAGGGAATACAATTAGAACTTGGTGGGATGAGGAAATAAAAGGTTTAGTGATGAAAAACAGGCGGTTAGTTGAGAAGCGGTTGCATGACAGAAGGGAAGATCGTGTGCCGGCACACGGGAGGATGGACTGGGTAGTCAAGTAGACGGTAGGTAATAAGAACAGAGGGGGAGAAGGTGAACAAGAACTTTACAGAGAATAAAAAGCTATTTTACAGTGAAAATCAGCCACTCACTTACACTATGACCTGTACAACAGCACCCTGGTCTCTATTCTTCACCCTCTTGATTGCTCTCCTTATATCCTCACCTGTTATTTCCACAAGCATGCGTTAACCCTTTCCACTCATGCATCTTTCTGCTCTGCCTCTCTTCTTTTCTCACCATTCAACAAATCTTTAAGACTATCTAAGGCTTTATTCACATCAAACAACTTCCCTCCATTTGCGTCTTTCATTCTGAGGACGTTTCGTTCATTAACCTTCCTCTCTGCATGTGTAAAGGCAAAGAGAATGGTTATCAGTTTCGTGGGAATTTGAAAGCAAAGGAGAAAAGATGCATATGTCATGCTTTGACCTGACCTGGAAAAAAGCTCATGACAGAATCATCAGAGAAGCAAATTGGAGGCTGTTATGAATATATGCAACAAAAGATACGATTCTGAGAGTGATTACACGTTTTTTATGAAACAAGTGAAGTATATGTTCGAATATGTATGCACGAGAGTGACTTGTTTGGTGTAAAAGTGGTTCTAAGACTTGGCTTTGTTGCATCTTCGTGGCTCTTCATTATATATATAGATGGAGAGATGCCAGAAATTAGAGAAGGTACAGTAGATGTATATGTAAATTTGTGGGATAAGAAAATGGGTCGAGAACGGAAAGTGGGATGGTTGATGTCAGATGATGATCCAATGCTGCATTGAGACATCGAAGTGGAATTTTAGGAGCTAGAAAAAGAGATTGGAAGTGTGTAAATAATGAGAAAGTTCAAAATAAATGTGAGAAAGAAATTATAATGGAAACCGTGAAGATCAGACAAAGACTGTTGTGTTAATGGTGGAAATGGAAGTGATTGATTCGTATAAGTATTTGGGATGAGTGGATGAAGGCAGAATAAGAGAAGAGGTGTCACAGAACCTCAAAAGTTCAAGTGTAGATGCAATGCAATGCTACCCTAAAACAATTCTCCTTGTACTTTCATAATTTATTTACATTCTTCTCTGTTTATATACCATTTAGTTAATTTATTTTTTCTAATAACTAAACACCATATCCTTTGGAAGCTTGAATTTCGAGTTAATAACCCTGTGGGCTTGTTTTATATGAATAAGGTTCACCTAAGTAATAATAATAATAATAATAATAATAATAATAATAATAATAATAATAATAATTGGTGAGGCAAGTAAGGTGTCCAAGTGCATGTGAAAGACACTTCGGGTGTCTATATAGGTCTAATTGGAAATGTATGAAACACTTGTTGAGCCATCTCTCCTATATGGAAATGAATTGTGGATGTTAAATTTGAATGAAAGATGCCAGACTGAAACTGCTGAGGTGCAATGTCAATGTAGTGTATGTGGCACAAGAGGAATTGAAATGGTGAGAAATGTGAAAACACGTGAAAGAAATAGTAAAAAGGTCAGCGCGCGTAATGATGTCTCAGATTATTTCGATATGGATTGGTCACGTGGAAAGAATGACGGATGATAGGCTGACGAAAGAAGTATAGGAAAGGATAAGGATGTCCAGGAAGCATGAGAATATGTGTAGGGAGTCTATTAGGAACGAAAATAACAGTTAGATGAAAATAAATTAATCTTTTTCTAAAAATGTATGTGAGAGAATGGCCTGGACCTGCTTGGAGGAGGACTATGAGGTGGAAGTGAAAACATATGAAAGACATGAATAACAAATTTCAAAGAGCTACTTTTGTTTTGCAGATCACTGGAAGCGACGGTGATGCAAATGATGATGATGATGATAAAAAACTTATGCACAACATATAAACAATGGAAGAAACCAGACCTCCCCGCTTGACTCACTGCATCTGGTTTCATGTTCCCACTTGTAAAGCCCGATCTACCCTGGCTCTTCAGTTACCCAACGTAGTCCCTCATTTTCCGCTGACACTCACACAATTTTATTATTATTATTCAGAAGATGAACCCTATTCATATGGAACAAGCCCACATGGGCCATTCACTTGAAATTCAAGCTTTTAAAGAATATGGTGTTCATTAGGAAGTAAGAAAAGGTAAAGGCAAATAAAGAAAGAAAGATCTCACTTATTAAAAAGAAAAAATAATGTAATAAATTAATAAATAGATAACAATGCATTAAAATGCAAGGAGAATAGCATTAGGGTAGTAACGCATTGCATCTTCGCTTGAACTTAGAAAATTCCAATTGCCGGACATCCTCAAGGAGACAACGGTGTGAGGAATGAAGGACTTCTGGAACTGAGATGTTCGACAGCGAGGCACGTTTACTTCATATTGGTGCTGCTGTTAAGCGAATCTGGTTGCTCTCGGCAGAAAAATGGGATCAGGGATCAATTGTGAATGTGACAGAGCTCTATTAAAATACAACTTATAAATAAGTGACAAACAAGAGACCATCCGTCGATGGTCCAAGTAGTAACTGCTAATATTAGGATACAGAAACCCGTCACCACGAACCACTATCTAAAAGAGATAAATCTCTGGCAGAAGCAGACATCCACACCGGAGAACAGTATTCCAGTAAAGGAAGCACAAATGACCCAAAACACGTTGCACTGATTTTATCAGTTCTAAATATATGAGGCCTTAAGAACAATACATAACTTTCGTGCGACATTTGCCGAAACTTTCATTATATGTTTCTCAAAAGTAAGATGTGAGTCAAAAGTTACACCCAGAATAGTTAAAGCTTAAGACTCATTCAGCAATTTCCCTTCCACCTGGAGGGGAGGATGGGGTGGAAAATCAGTAAGATATCTGCTAATCAACAGTGTTTTCGTTTCACTACAGGTCAGCCTCATACCCCACCGACTACACCATTCACTGATCCGGTCCATGTCCCGAATGAGGCTAAGGGAGGCTTCATTTCACTTAAGTAGAGATTTTACTACACCCACAAGTGTTGCATCACCGCCATACTGAAAAATCTTGTTTTCCAGGCCAACAACAATATCGCTAGTATACACCAAAAATAAGAGTGGACCAAGAACAATACCCTGTGGGTAGTGTAAGTCCAGATACAATAGGTCTTGTTTCACTAAGGACGCCCATCAACAGCAACTCGCTGCTGCCTACCAGTAAAGAAATCTTGAAGTAATCCTAAAACATAGCCACCCACTCTAAGATTCATTCCGGAGTTTATTAATAAGCGCTTTATGATGTACTACATCGAAAGCAGCACCAAAATCTATTTGAATTACTCTGCACTCAAAACCCTTATCAAGGTTCTCTTGCAAATGGCTTGTCAAGTCTAAAAGAGCATCGCAGGTACCTATCTGCTTCCTGTATGCATATTGACTATCAGTTAACAATCCTTTATATTCCAAATACTTATATAGTGCCTTAAAAATAAGTTTTTCAGCAACTTTGGAGAGCACAGGGAGAAGAGAAATTGGGCTGTTGTTACTGCAGTCTGCAGATATGCCACTCTTTGGAACAGGCACTGCATTACAAAGCTTGTGTTCATCCGCAAAGATATTTCATCGACTTAAAAATCTATAGAATCTACTAATCTAGGGAGACAACACACTAGAAACATTTTTAAAAAACAAAGAAAAGAGACCATCAAGATCTTCTCCACCCCAACTATCAAGATTATCCAGAATTTTCTTAACATCCCCAGAGCGAAATGCAAATTTTGTAAGAATAGGTTCAGGATGACAAGCATCAGGGAGAGGGACATCCTCAGCTGATTGCTTAGCTTCAAAAGCTCGATGAACCAGTTCAGCCTTTTCCCCTAGGGCCAGTAACCAATCTACAATCATCTGTTAGTAGCGGTGGAATGGAAAGCAAGCCTGACCCAAAGATAGATAATACCAATTTGGCCCATCACAGATAAGGCTGAGTAATTCCTTCAAGTTTCCTCTTCAAAGAATTATTTAATTTCTCTTGGCTGCCTCCATGTGTTGAACTTGGTCTGTTTGTCATGGTAAGTTCGTCTACATGTGTCATCAAACCATGGCCGGTCATTTGTCCTGAATTTGATGACCTTTCTAGGGACATACCTTATTAAAATAACCATCAGCATTTCAAAGTCTTCCTGGGATCAGGGTCTAATATAGCATCTGAAATATTAAGTGCCTGACAAGCTTCAGAATTGTGATCCCAACTGGCTCTACATTTCAGTCAGGCCCTTTTTCCAATGGTGGCATTAGGAATGTACTGATTGACAGATATGTCCATCTCAGTGGCGCAATGATCAGAAGTGCCTATATATTCACAGACCTTTGACTTGACAATAGCTGGAACATCTGTGAATATGAGGTCTACTGCCAGAAATGTGTGTGGGTTCCTCAATTAGTTGATCAAAATCGGAATATACACACAACTCAAGAACAGACCGGCCATGCTGATCTGTGGAATCTGAATTTAGCCACTAGCTGAGCTTTGCATTACAGTCTCCACAAATAACGAATTAAGCTTTTGAATCCTGAGACTGAGCCACACTAATCCTTTCCAAGAGACAGGCATATACAGAATTGTCGATATTTGGATTGCGGTAAAAAGCAAATACTAATACAGTGTAGAACTTTCTAAAAATTGTAAAACAAATCACTTCTTGGCAACACTTCATATTTTTCTGGCGATATATAGGTCGTCCGGACTTAGTGTATACAGCCTACCTTGAGCAAGTGGGATGTTGCGGCGATAAATAAAATTAGGGCCATCAAACCCTGGGATTAAAAACTTGTTGCTACTTACAAGAGTCTCAGATAAAAACATCAAATCGTAGTAACGGGCACACCTCTGGAGATCTAGAAAATTTGGCCTTAAGCCTCAGCCTCGAATATTTGGGCAAAGTACTTTGCAATTTTCCTTGCTGTAATGAGTAACAGGTCCATGGTTCAGCTCAATGTCTCCGGAAAGAATTTAAATTAACAACATAAAATCAGTAGCAAAACTAATGTATAGACTGAAAACAATAGTAAAATCAACGGAACAATAAACAACAATACCATCAACAACAACAGTATTTAGATTATTGAAAAAATCTGTTGAAAGTATCTACAAACGTGACCATATGTCACTGTGAAAAACGCCGGATGCAACTGGTCGACAAGGTGGGGCCGGCACACCCTGTAAGGCAAATAATAAATCCGTCAGATTTGCCACAGCAACTGGGGAGGACAGTCTGGATGGATTTAGAAATTATGAAAAGTCTAGAAGGAAGACTTGGTAAACAAGAAGGCGCTTTCCTGATGATCTACCAAGCAACTTTTGCTTTCTCATCAGCCTGTCCTACAGACTTTTCGAAAAAACAGGAAAGTGAACGAAAAAGAGGATAAATGCCTGATTGGATCCTCAGACAAGGGAACTCAAATCCAAGACCATGGAAGGCCACGGTACAAGGTTGGAGAACAAGGTTTATATTCGGAGTAACTATTTCTTAAAAGGGTTGCCTACCAAGGCTAAAAGGTCCCTTCTACCCACAGGTTTGATTTCGGAGTGTCCTGCCAAGGCTATAGATCTCTTCTACCCTAACTAGTGTAGGCAGGGTCGTCACACCCTGAAGTGATTGTTGCTTAGGAAACCACAATAACCCACTAAAGAGCTGACGGCAATTATGTATCCATGAAAGTAGCGAGGATGTCTGGATAGTTTGCTAGTTTTATCGTGGCTACACCTTAAATGTGGAATAGTTTGCCTATTGCGGTTGTGTAATTTTCTAATCTCCAAATATTTAGGCGAGGAGCAAATTCGTTCCTGCTTTCTGCTGAAGTCTCCTGAATTCAGGGTATCGGGTTTAAATTCTATTCCCTCCAATTTATTCATTTATCACCTTTTCCTATAAGTTGTATCTCTCTCCCTTTGGAGTCCTTTTGGGTTTATTATAGTCTGTTGACTCGGTCCATAAGGGTTTTCATCCGTGGATTTGAAGAAAGAAAGAAAGTGCAAGGATGGATGACTTTCTTGAAAATAACATGAACAAGTACAACATCTCTTGACGCTTATTAGCAGGAAGAGGCACCGCGAGAACAGGGCCTTATCACTGCTTCATTAAGAGATGATAAATGTTCTGCAGACACTGGTTTACAAAAATTGATAACCTTGGCTAGGGCATCCACTCTCTGAAGAAGGCGAGGAATGAGTGCCTAGTCTTTAAAATGGGAAAACCATTAATGCTTCCTATTCAAGGTACAGCGTCTTGCCGGGAGGAAAAAAAGGGAAGATCAAAGTTGGAGACAACTGACAATGAGAAACAGATAGAAAGATAGATCTCTGGTGCCCAGTCCGTCTTATCACCTCCTCTATGTATCCCAACATTTCTCATCACCCTTTCAGTCCTCCTTAGTAAAAGTACGTGAAAGTCATCCCAAACGTTCAAAACCTCAGCAAGAGGGGGGTTCAGAAGAATAAAAATGTTCTTGCATTATTTTTTATGTCTTATCCTAAACAATGTGCTTGGTCGCTTGGTCCCTAGATGTTCAAGCACTGCTATCCAGTTGCAAAAGATTCTATCCTGGGCTTCCAAATATCCCTCCACATGGACTTCATAACTGCTCCGAAAATAGCTGCCGTGTGATGTTTGAGTTTTTGAAAATTGTAAAAGTGAAATTAAGCCACTTCTTCCACTGTCACCTTTGTTGTGTGGACAGAGCGACAAAAAAGTATGGAAAAGTAGACTAAAATATTTGCTTGAGGTCCAAATTCTGATAGGCTGTAAGAACATGTCGGTGAACCGAATGTCTACTGTAAGCATTTTTGTGTTCTAATCATGATATTAGAAAGATGGAAGTTAATGTGCAAGAAGTCAGAGGCCGAACGCAGGTTTAGGGTAATGAAATGTGGATGGAACACACCGTAGATTTTATGCGCCAACCGTAAACAGCTACAGTACTGTATATCTGACACTTCTGTTGTCATGAGGCCAACAAATAAATTTCAAGAATAGAAATGTGACTCACAGTCACATGCTACGGTCGATTATATTGTTATGGAGGCTATTTATACAACCGCCTTTGCATGACAACGCCACCTGGGATACAATCGCTTTTATTGTTTTATTCACGTTTCCATACAGACGACTAATGGGAGGAACAACCTCACGGCCGTATTTAGCCCAGGCGCGATAAAAACAGGAGGGAAAAACAAA